>NC_133324.1:6541757-6841757 GCF_042186555.1 Aquarana catesbeiana | reverse complement strand
GTGCTCTCCACAAATCTGCCCTTTATGGAAGAGTGACAAGAAGAAAGACATTGTTGAAAGAAATCCATAAGAAGTCCCATTTGCAGTTTGTGAGAAGCCATGTGGAGGACACAGCAAACATGTGGAAGAAGGTACTCTGGTCAGATGGGATCAAAATTCAACTTTTTGGCCTAAAAGCACAATGCTATGTGTGGAGGAAAACTAACACTGCACATCACCCTGAACACACCATACCCACTGTGAAACATGGTGGTAGCAGCATCAAGTTTTGGGGATGCTTTTCTTCAGCAGGGACAGGGAAGCTGATCACAGTTGTTGGAAAGATGGATGGAGCCAAATACAGGATAATCTTAGAAGAAAACCTGTTAGAGTCTACAAAAGACTTGAGACTGGGGTGGAGGTTCACCTTCCAGCAGGACAACGACTCTAAACATACAGCCAGAGCTACAATGGAATGGTTTAGATCAAAGCATATTCATGTGTTAGAATGACCCAGTCACAGTCCAGACCTAAATCACATTGAGGAGGCAAGACTTGAAAATTGCTGTTCACAGACGCTCTCCATCCAATCTGACAGAGCTTGAGATATTTTGCAAATAAGAAGAATGGTCAAAAATGTTCCTCTCTAGATGTGCAAAGCTGGTAGAGACATCCCCAAAAAGACTTACAGCTGTTATTGAGAAAGGGGGTTCTACAAATTATTGACTCAGGGGGAGCACCATACAAATGCCCCCCACACTATTCACATATTTATGTGTAAAAAAATTTTAAAGACATTTATCATTTTCCTTCCACTTCACAATTATGTGCCACTTTGTGTTGGTCTATCACATAAAAGCCCAATGAAATACATTAATGTTTTTGGTTGTAACATGACAAAATGTGGAAAATTTCAAGGGGTATGAATACTTTTTCAAAGAACTGTATTACCATACTTTAAAGTTGAACTTCAGGAATACAGCCACTTTCAAAAATATGCTTGCCTACTATTGGTTAATTCCAACGAGGTGCATACCTCCTTATGGACTTATCTCTGAGTAAAATTGCTAATTTTACTCAGAGCCGGGAGTACGGCTATCGCTATACTTTCTCAAACATCAGCCGCCCTGCCTGCCACTCTGTTCTGCTGTCCATTCACAGAAGGCTTTGTATTTTGTAAATGGGTTTGCCCAATGCAGAGTGCTCTGTGATTGGGCAAGAAGAGAGAGGGGTGGGCAGAGTGACTGTGGAGGACACTACAGCTGCAGGAGCTTAGCCTTCAATGACCCCCTCTCAGCACACCTTTGTCTCCAATGCACCACCACAGCACACCTCTGCCTCCATATCGGTCTCTCTGAACAACTGATAGAAGAAATAATCAGAGTCAGAATCCCTGTTACCCAAAATGAACTAATCAAGATGGCAACTCAGACTGCAGACTTAGAAAACTTAAGTTGGAGAAGATGATGCCTACCATTCAACTGGTCCATTATACTGACCCATCCTCTGTGACAGCCTCAACTCCAGCATATTTTCCTCCTCCATTATTTCTGGGTGTGCCTGGGCCCAGGTAGTTTGGCTTAACTTGATCTACCGTGTCTAATGAACAATGATAATGTCATCGGTAGTCTAATTTCTGCCTCCACTGTGGAGCTCCAGGGCACTTCCTGGGTAACTGTCCAGTGAGGCCAAACAGTAAGAAGATTTCTCCTGCCACCTATCTGTTCATATTCCATTAGCTAGATCAGCTCATATCACCCTTTCTTTGTCTCTGCAGGGCCCCAGAAAAATAACTGAAGTACAAGATATCATTCTATCAGGATCTAGCATGTGTTTTTTGAATGATACTCTAGCTTAACAACTCTGAACTCCCCTCCATCCTGAGGCTTAATTTCTGTATATTCAGTCAGTCACACAAGAGACATTTCGACGACTCACAATGTCTCAGGGTCATCAAGAGTTCTTGAGCTTTGACCACTATTTTCAATTACTCTGGGTATGCCCTGGTTGCTATGGGCTGAAACCCCCCCCCCCCCATTTCGGTTCGCACGAGCACTCTCAAACATCTCAAAAGTTTGAACCTGAACCTGAAATCCTATTACAATCTTTGGGAAGCGAATTTATAAAACCAAAAGTGCCCATTTTGAAGGCTTATATGCAAGTTATTGCCCATAAAAAGGGTATGGGGGGTCCGGATACTCATCTGGGGGACATGTATCAATGGAAAAAATGTTTTTAAAAAAGATTGTTTTTACAGGAGCAGTGATTTTAATGATGCTTAAAGTGAAACAATAAAAATGAAAAATTACAGTTGGGGGAACTTTTTTCCCTGTGGCCTCGGCTTCTGTATGCCATGTATTTGTACATGCTGTTTCTTTTTGTTACCCTTTTTATTGTACTTTATAAAACTTCCATAAAAAGATTAAAAGAGAAAAATGAAAAATTCCTTTAAATATAGTGCCGGGGGGGGGGTCCTCCTAGTCTGCCTGTAAAGTGGTGCATCTGTACCATGTATAGAACCTGCTGCAGCAAAGCTGACATTAAAAAAACATTATATGGTAAACGTTCCGCGTTACCCCCAACTGTGATTAACTAATGTGAAATTTAAATGAGTGAAAATCTATTTTAAAAGTGCATAAAAAACGCACAAAATAGAAAATATATGAAACATTAATAATCCTGAGTGCTGCAACTAAAAAACCTTGAACATTAGGTTTTGTACAGTATAAAGAAAAAAAGTTCAGTGCACTACTCAAATTAAAACCAAATAATAATGTGAATATAAAATAATAAAAAAAATTATAGTTCATATGTAAAATGATGGTATCATAAACCAGAGGTGTGATTCCTCTTTAAGTCTTCAGTAAATCTTTTATGGATCTTCTAAGACAGTGCAGAAATAGAATGCTAATGCCAATGGAATAAAAAATTCACATTCCTTATCATTAATAATCCCCTTCCTATGACCATCCTGGACTATATTTTTAAGGATTTTTTTTTTTATATTTGTCTACTGGATCTTTGTTTAGGATAGTGTATGTATTCCTATCCGATAATAGGAGCTCCATCTGCTTCAGGTAATTATCCTTTTTGAGGACAACAATCCCCCCCCCTTGTCCACTGGTCGTATAATGAGCTCTTTCCTCTTACACAGGGAAGCAATCCCTTCTTCATTCATTTTTTCACATTCCTTCTTAAAATTCACCCGTTGCAAGTCCTTTAGAACCAGTTCCTTAAATACAGTAAAACTGGGAGCTGGTTTACCAGGAGGGTTGAACAGGGATGCATTTCTTAGTCCTGTTCCTCATACTTGGGATCCATCTTTTGAAGTATTAATTTCATAATGGGGTTAGAGAGAAAATACCATTTTATGTTTAGTTTTCTGGTGTATTTTTGTATGTCCAAAAACATCTGGAATTTATTTAATGACTTCTTGGGGGCATATTTTAAACCTTGATTTAATGTTAATTTCTCAGATCTAGTTAATTCCTCCCCACTGAGATTGAAGACACCCTCACATTTGATCTCCTCCTTTTTTTGGGGGGTAGTTGCGCTTCCCTCCTCAGCATCCTCTCTTAGTCTTCCTTTTCTGTTTTGGCCCCTTCCTAAAAAATTGGCCGTCTTATTTTGCAGGGGGGCCGCCCCTGGGGGAATATCTTGAATACGTGTCTGTGAATTCCCCAATGGTCTGTGTTCAGTATTGGAATATTGTCCTGTCTCCTCTGTGTTTACCCCGTATCCCTGTAATGGGCCATATTGGTTCCTAACGGGTATGTCATACCCTCAAGGGGCTTGTGGGGAATATGGGGGGTCATCTCTATATGGGTCCCTGGGGGGATTCCGCTGTGATCGGTCATCATAATATCCCCAATGATCCATATCTGATTGTCTAGCGCGGGGATGTGTATATGGGCCAGAATAGTGTGGGTTAGTTGAGGGTAGATGACGTCTATAGCCCCTCCTACCTTAATTGTGACCTCTCCCCAGATTTTTAGTATACTGGTGGGTATATGGTGGATAGGAATTGTGTGATCCATTATTGGAAGGTCTATTAGTGTTATAGTTTCCACTCTTGGTAGGGTTAGAAGTTGCATTACCCCCCATTGGGCCTGGTCCTGGGTCTCTGGGGCGGGGGGTAGGTGGGCCTGGCAAGGATCTTAATGAGTCTGTAGAGGAGGGTGCTGGTTCACTGACGGCCATTGTCTCCTCACTGGAATTGCACACATCAGATGCATTAACAAAGCTGTCACGACAGCTCTCCTGCCATTTAAGTACATTATGGGATTTATAATCCTCCACGTCCCTGAGGTATTTCTTTAGTTTTTTTAATTTTCTGCTCTTCCTCTTCTTCTATCATAATTTCTTTCAGCTCTTTCATATAAATTTGGTATAATCCCTCTTTATTCTAAGGGGGCTAATTTCTCTTTGATGGTACCTATTTCCTGTTGTAATTTAGCTACTTCAGCTCTCTTTCTTGCGACCTAAAATTCAAGAAAAGCTATACCAGCATCATTAAAGTATAAAAACCATTCTTGAAGCTTGGTGTCACCTTTGTCTGGGTACACATGCCATCTGATTCTCCTCGGGATCATTTTTTCCTTGAGATATCTCTCAACTAACTCTGATATTAGCACATTTTTAAGTCGCATAAAAAATGCCCCGTATCCCTTCCGTGGGTGAATTGGTTTGATCAAACACCTCTTCTGGGTTAATTTTCCTATTACAAAAGTCAAACACTTCCATATTGCTACAATGTGACCACCTAAGAGTGTGTCAAAAAATAAAATGAACTAAAATAAAATAAAGTGAATCTTTCTACAAACAGATACAATTATTTAAATAATCAAATTAACCTGTATCGGATGGGGAAGCAGTGAGAGATAAATTCAAAACTATGGGACAATATATGGTAAACGATCCGCGCTACCCCCAACTGTGATAAACCAATGTGAAATTTAAATTATTGAAAATCTATTTTAAAAGTGCATAAAAATTGCACAAAATCACAAATATATGAAACATTGGTTGGACAATTTTTCTGTTTTGTTGTTTTTTGAATAAAGTAAATAATAATTTTTATATTTTTACCTATATATTTTTATCAGCTTGTTTCCATGATAAATGTCAGATTTATATATGGTGATATATTTTCCAGTGAGGCGAACTCTATAGTGAATGC
The DNA here is from genome assembly GCF_042186555.1 of Aquarana catesbeiana. Lineage (NCBI taxonomy): Eukaryota > Metazoa > Chordata > Amphibia > Anura > Ranidae > Aquarana > Aquarana catesbeiana. The sequence goes on along the minus strand of NC_133324.1, from coordinate 6,836,599 downwards.
TTCACTGGAAAATGCTATATTCGCTATGTTTTAGCAATAGGACTCTGAATATATCGCTTTGGTTGTAATATATTATGGTTTATGAAATGATATACATTATTTGTGATGTGCTTTAGCTAGTACATACTAATTTTGTGGCTGACAAGGAGGATGGTTGGTTTCATGTCCATGCACATAGTGGGCTGTGCAGGATGTGATCCCAAACCCATTTCCGATTTTAACGATGCACTGAGGTATTTAAAGGTGTGGTGGGTGACGTCTGGCCATAGCCTCCTCTCCCAGTCGATGCCTGTTTAGGAGAAACGTAGCGTTGGGCGGAGCCAGAGGACCTGATGTTACCACACTCTCAGCTGATCGGCTTCGGCGTCGGCTGTGTTTTTTAATTGCAACGGTGTTTTACCCTGCCAATGCTTTGAGGTCAGTTGTCCATTCATGGATTAAAGCATTTTAAACTACTGCACAATGAAGCGCCTCTTTTTATTTTAAAATATACTATTTCCTGCTGTGAGTGGTTTTGCTGGAGCAGCTAATGGAGGAGAGCGTTCCTGATTGCCGCCTCTGAAATTTCAACTACCAGGCGTGGAGGGAAGTCTGTCTCTACTCAAAGACCAGTTGTTCCTGACCTCGAGAGGAGTTTGTTCAGGCTCGCATGATCTCTGTGGTGGGGATCCATCAGATCTGGTAAGCAGCCCCCTTTTCCTATTTCTACACTGTCTTAGAAGATCCATAGAAGATTTACTGAAGACTTAAAGAGGAATCACACCTCCGGTTTATGATACCATCATTTTCCATATGAACTATAATTTTTTTTAATTTCTTTTTATTCACATTATTATTTGGTTTTAATTTGAGTAGCACACTGAACTTTTTTCTTTATACTGTACAAAACCTCATGTTCAAGTTTTTTTAGTTGCAGCACTCAGGATTATTTATGTTTCATATATTTGCGATTTTGTGCTTTTTTTATGCACTTTTAAAATAGATTTTCACTCATTTAAATTTCATATTGGTTTATCACAGTTGGGGGGTAGCGTGGAACGTTTACCATATATTGTCCCATAGTTTTGAATATATCATTCTCGCTGCTTCCCCCATCTGATACAGGTTAATTTGTTTATTTAAATAATTGTATCTGTTTGTAGAAAGATTCACTTTATTTTATTTTAGTTCATTTTATTTTTTGACACACTCTTAGGTGGTCACATTGTAGCAATATGGATGTGTTTGACTTTTGTAATAGGAAAATTAACCCTGAAGAGGTGTTTGGTCAAACCAATTCACCCACGGAAGGGATACGGGGCATTTTTATGCGACTTAAAAATGTGCTAATATCAGAGTTACATGCCACTTGGGATATTGTTTTCCTTGAGAGATATCTCAAGGAGAAAATGATCCCGAGGAGAATCAGATGGCATGTGTACCCAGACAAAGGTGACACTGAGCTTCAAGAATGGTTTTTATACTTTAATGATGCTGGTTAGGGATGAGCCGAACACCCCCCTGTTCGGTTTGCACCAGAACATGCGAACAGGAAAAAAGTTCGTTCGAACACGCGAACACCGTTAAAGTCTATGGGACACAAACATGAATAATCAAAAGTGCTAATTTTAAAGGCTAATATACAAGTTATTGTCATAAAAAGTGTTTGGGGACTTGGGTCCTGCCCCAGGGGACATGGATCAATGCAAAAAAAAGTTTTAAAAACGGCAGTTTTTTCAGGAGCAGTGATTTTAATAATGCTTAAAGTCAAACAATAAAAGTGTAATATCCCTTTAAATTTTGTACCTGGGGGTGTCTATAGTATGCCTGTAAAGGGGCGCATGTTTCCTGTGTTTAGAACAGTCTGACAGCAAAATGACATTTTGAAGGAAAAAACTCATTTAAAACTACCCGCGGCTATTGCATTGCCGACAATACACATAGAAGTTCATTGATAAAAACGGCATGGGAATTCCCCAAAGGGGAACCCCGAACCAAAATTTAAAAAAAAAAATGACGTGGGAGTCCCCCTAAATTCCATACCAGGCTCTTCAGGTCTGGTATGGATATTAAGGGGAACCCCGGCCAAAATTAAAAAAAAAAAATGATGTGGGGTTCCCCCTAAATTCCATATCAGACCCTTCAGGTCTGGTATGGATTTTAAGGGGAACCCCGCGCCAAAAAAAAAAAAAAAAAACGGCGTGGGGTCCCCCCAAAAATCCATACCAGACCCTTATCCGAGCACGCAACCTGCAGGAAAAGAGGGGGGACGAGAGTGCGGCCCCCCCTCCCTCCTGAACCGTACCAGGCCACATGCCCTCAACATTGGGAGGGTGCTTTGGGGTAGCCCCCCAAAACACCTTGTCCCCATGTTGATGAGGACAAGGGCCTCATCCCCACAACCCTGGCCGGTGGTTGTGGGGGTCTGCGGACGGGGGGCTTATCGGAATCTGGAAGCCCCCTTTAACAAGGTGACCCCCAGATCCCGGCCCCCCCCGTGTGAAATGGTAAGGGGGTACATAAGTACCCCTACCATTTCACGAAAAAAGTGTCAAAACTGTTAAAAATGACAAGAGACAGTTTTTGACAATTCCTTTATTTAAATGCTTCTTCTTTCTTCTATCTTCCTTCATCTTCTGGTTCTTCTGGTTCTACCCCCCGCCCACCTACCCCCCGCCCCAGAGACCCAGGACCAGGCCCAATGGGGGGTAATGCAACTTCTAACCCTACCAAGAGTGGAAACTATAACACTAATAGACCTTACAATAATGGATCACACAATCCCTATCCACCATATACCCACCAATATACTAAAAATCCAGGGAGAGGTCACAATTCAGGTAGGAGGGGCTATAGACGTCATCTACCCTCAACTAACCCACACTATTCTAGCCCATATACACATCCCCGCGCTAGACAATCAGATATAGATCATTGGGGATACTATGATGACCAATCACAGCGGAATCCCCCCAGGGACCCATATAGAGATGACCCCCCATATTCCCCACAAGCCCCTTGGGGGTATGACATACCCATTAGGAACCAATATGGCCCATTACAGGGGAATGGGGTAAACACAGAGGAGACAGGACAATATTCCAATACTGAACACAGACCATTGGGGAATTCACAGACACGTATTCAAGATATTCCCCCAGGGGCGGCCCCTCTGCGAAATAAGACGGCCAATTTTTTAGGAAGGGGCCAAAACAGAAAAGGAAGACTAAGAGAGGATGCCGAGGAGGGAAGCGCAACTACCCCCAAAAAAAGGAGGAGATAAAATGTGAGGGTGTCTTCAATCTCAGTGGGGAAGAATTAACTAGATCTGAGAAATTAACATTAAATCAAGGTTTAAAATATGCCCCCAAGAAGTCATTAAATAAATTCCAGATGTTTTTGGACATACAAAAATACACCAGAAAACTAAACATAAAACGGTATTTTCTCTCTAACCCCATTATGAGAAATTATACTTCAAAAGATGGATACCAAGTAAGAGGAACAGGACTAAGAAATGCATCCCTGTTCAACCCTCCTGGTAAACCAGCTCCCAGTTTTACTGTATTTAAGGAACTGGTTTTACAGGACTTGCAACGGGTGAATTTTAAGAAGGAATGTGTAAGAAAGAATGAAGAAGGGATTGCTTCTCTGTGTAAGAGGAAAGAGCTCATTACACGACCAGCGGACAAGGGGGGGGGGGGGATTGTTGTCCTCAAAAAGGATAATTACCTGAAGCAGATGGAGCTCCTATTATCAGATAGGAATACAAACACTACCCTAAACAAAGATCCAGTAGACAAATATAAAAAAATTCCTTAAAAATATAGTCCAGGATGGTCATAGGAAGGGGATTATTAATGATAAGGAATGTGAATTTTTAATTCCACTGGCACCAAGAACACCCATAATATATTATATTCCCAAAATTCATAAAAACCCTATACAGCCCCCAGGGCGCCCCATAGTAAGCGGCATAGACTCCATGACATCAAGGGTAGGAGAATTTGTAGATCATTTTTTGCAGTCAGTTGTGAACAAAACCCCGGCCTTTTTGAGGAACTCTATGCAGATCATAAAGGAAGTGTCTGAATACACAGTGGAGGATGATGTTTTGCTGGTTACCGCAGATGTGGCCTCCCTGTACACTATTATACCCCATGAACTTGGGTATAAAGCTGCTGAATTTTTTCTTAAAAAAGACCTCTCACTGAAATCCTCTAAGTTAGAATTTATTCTAAAACTGCTTAAATTTTTATGGGGGTCAGTTTTACCTCCAGAGCACCGGGGTAGCCATGGGGACCAAATTTGCCCCAGCCTGGCTGGGCTATTCATGGCCCTTTGGGAAAATGATCAACTTTTTTCCTTAAATGAGCCCCGCCTCCTATGGCGTCGTTACATAGACAACGCCTTCTTTCTATGGAAAGGGGATGTTAAATCACTCAAGGTATTCATGACACTCCTCAGTGCCAACGATTGGGGGATCAAATTCACATATGAATGCAGTACTACATCGGTTAACTTTCTAGACCTGGTTATCTTTAAAGAACGAGGGTCTTTGTTGACTAAAACATTTTTCAAAAACACTGACCGCAATGGATATATACCAATAGACAGTGGTCATCACCCTAATTGGCTTAAAGCCATACCTAAAGGTCAGTTTTTAGGTATAAGACGAAACTGTTCACATCTTACAGATTTTGAAACCCAGGCAGAAATTCTTAAAAACCGTTTTGTAGAAAAAGGATACGAACCCCTCCAATTGGAAAAAAATTTACAAGAGGTCGCCTGTAGGGATAGATCCAACTTGCTGGTGCCTAAAATTAAAAATAGTGACCAAACCAAAAAGGATTTGGAATGGTCCTTTTTGACCACTTTCTCTTCCCATTTTTGGTGGGTAAATAAAATAATTCAAAAACACTGGCGGGTTCTAAAGTGCGATAAGGTTCTGGGCCCGGAGCTCCCTGATCACTCTAAAGTTCTGTACAGAAGACACAGATATCTGTACAGATATTTCTTTATAGTCACATTATTATTTGGTTTTAATTTGAGTAGCACACTGAACTTTTTTTTTTATTAAAAAAAAACATTACATTTAAAGTGGTTGTAAACCCTTTACAACCACTTTTTACTACAGGTAAGCCTATAATAAGGCCAAAAATTGCACAGACCTCTAGTTTGGGATTTTTAAGGCAATTAAATAATTGAATTGATTAAAAAATTAATTTATTATAAATACAAATATAAATTCATAGTACAAAAATTGATTAAGCTTCATAATGTTTGTGGACAATACATAATATTAAAAGACACAGTGCATCATTGAAAAGAATAATAGAAAGTGATACTTCTTACTACAAGATACAATCACCACCAGTGCAAAGAAGGTGGCATCAAGTAGCAGAATTCCAATGCGTTTCAACATATATTTTTCAAGAAAGTCTTCCTCAGGGAAAATTGTATCACAATATTTTTCATGCGTTTAGTGAATAACAGCTAGTGCATTCCCAGTGTCAGAGTGAGAAGGTTTCAGTCCTCCATTAACCCAAGCTGCCACACATCCTCTACAACACCCCAAAAATGCTGTTACGTAACGGGTGACCCCGCCCCCCTCTGACGTCACGGGGAATGCCACAGGGAAGTCCCCGTCAAGTCCCCGTGCGTCAGAGGGGGCGGGGTCACCGGGTGGCCCCGCCCTTCATTATTTAAGAACCGTCAGAAGACGAGAAGCATCACACAGCGGTAGCCTCCCATCATGGATGCGGAGCGGCCCGAGAAGAAGAATGGAAGAAGACGTCGCGGAGGAAGATGCCGGACGAGAACACCGGAGGAAGAACCAGAAGAACCAGAAGAAGAAGAAGATGGAGGAAGAACCCGAAGGAAGATAGAAGACAGAAGATAGAAGAAAGAAGATTGAAAAAAGTAGCATTTAAATAAAGGAATTGTCAAAAACTGTCTCTTGTCATTTTTAACATTTTTGACAGTTTTTTTGTGAAATGGTAGGGGTACTTTTGTACCCCTTACCATTTCACACAGGGGGTGGCCGGGATCTGGGGGTCCCCTTGTTAAAGGGGGCTTCCAGATTCCAATAAGTCCCCTGCCCGCAGACCCCCACAACCACCGGGCAAGGGTTGTGGGGATGAGGCCCTTGTCTGCATCAACATGGGGACAAGGTGCTTTGGGGGGCTACACCAAAGCACCCTCCCAATGTTGAGGGCATGTGGCCTGGTAAGGTTCAGGTGGGGAGGAGGCCGCTCTCTCATCCCCATCTCTTTTCCTGCGGCCTGCCAGGTTGCGTGCTCAGATAAGGATCTGGTATGGATTTTTGGGGGGACCCCACCCCCACGCCATTTTAAAAAAAATTTGGGCGGGGACCCCACACCATTTTTTTTTTACATTTTGGCCGGGGTTCCCCTTACTATCCATACCAAACCTGAAGGGCCTGGTATGGAATTTAGGGGGGCCCCCATGCCATTTTTTTTTAATTTTGGTTCGGGGTTCCCCTGTGGGGAAATCCCATGCCATTTTTATCAATGGACTTTTAGGTGTATTGTTGGACCGACAATTCATTAATAGCTGCGAGTAGTTTTAATTGACTTTTTTTTCTTTGAAATGTCATTTTGCTGTCAGACTGTTCTAAACACGGGAAACGTGCGCCCCTTTACAGGCATACTATAGACACCCCCCAGGTATGAAATTTAAAGGGATATTACACTTTTATTGTATCACTTTAAGCATTATTAAAATCACTGCTCCCGAAAAAACGTCCGTTTTTAAAACTTTTTTTGCATTGAACCATGTCCCCTGGGGCAGGACCCAGGTCCCCAAACACTTTTTATGACAATAACTTGCAAGTAAGCCTTTAAAATTAGCACTTTTGATTATTCATGTTCGTGTCCCATAGACTTTAATGGTGTTCGCATGTTCGAAGGAATTTTTTGCCTGTTCGCATGTTCTGGTGCGATCCGAACAGGGGGGTGTTCGGCTCATTAATAACTCTGGGAGCCTTCTCTGTGAGAACATAAAAAAATTGGTGATGCCCCCAGTCGTTTAATATGGATACTTAAAAATATTTGACAAGAAAGGGTCAGACTCTCTTCCACACTGTATTTATTATTGTTCAGTTGAACTTCTACCCAGATTCCATACATCTGAATTGTCCCTTTATCAGATGATTATTGATGAGAATATTGAAAAAGGTTCATTAATACTGCTTCTCCTTGGGGCACAATCACAATATCTGTGGAAAGGAATGACCTGCCTCCTTACCCTTTTATCAATTACATGGTCCTCAACAAAGTAACAATAAAGACATTAGCAACTCCTATTAGTTCCCAAGGATTTCCAAAAATTGAGGTCCTCTAAGGTTTTCACCAAGCTTAACTTCTACGAGTCCTGGGGGTAGATGAATGAAAGACAACATTTTGCGTCCAGTTTGTCTGAGTACACCACAATGCCCTTTGGGCTCTGTAATGCCCCTGAAACACACATCCAAATAATGTCCAGATCATTCTGCCTCCATCTTTGTAACATCTCCAAAATAGACCCCATCTTAGCCAATAAAACCACAAACCTACTAATTCTTTCTCTGGTTATCTTTTGCCTCGACTATTGCAATTCCCTGCTCATTGGTCTACCTCTACAGAGGCTTCCCCCTCTTAAGCTCATCATGAATGCTGCTGCCAGACTCACCATCTTACCAGTTGTTCAGTGTCCACCACCCCTCTCTGCCAATCCCTACATGGGCTTACGCTCACCCAACTAATAAAGGTCAAGATACTAAAAACAACCTACAAAGTTGTCAGAAACTCTGCACCCAGCTACATCACAAGTCCAACCAAACCATTTTCTTTGCTTCTCCCAAGACCCTTCTGCTGTCTAATTTCCTTGTTACCTCTTTGCATGGCCAATTCCAGAACTTCTCCTGAGCCTTTCCCATTTTCTGGAAATTCTTACCCCAGTCTGTCTGATTATCTCCTACTCTGTTCTCCTGGAGGTGGTTTTTGAAAACCCTTCCCTTCAAAGAGGCCTATCCTGTCCCCATTTTGTAAAGTGCTGTGAAAAATCTTGGCATTATGTGTGATAATAATATGTAATTGATGTACTGTGATAAATGGAATAATCTGGAAATTCAAAACTCAGTGATAGTCTTTACAAGTAACCTTCTCCTGTCACACCTGATTCCTTATATCTTTTCTTCCATAGCAGGCTTGCCAAATTTGCTCAAGGTATCCGGATAGGTGTATGAAAATTGTCCTTATAGCAAGCCTGGAGCTCTCCCCTTATTGGCTGACTGAGTGTATGTAAGCTGAACAGACGTTACAATTGTCATCATAGCCAAGAATATCAGAAAATGTCAATCCTGTGGGTCCTGTCCTGCCTGGTCCTGCTCAGTGGAGCCTATGGTGAGTACACGCATTGTATGTTTGTGGCACATTGTAACATACTGTATGTAGGGATGAGCCCTATATACAGAGACCCAGAACAGATTGGGTTGATTCTTGAGGGTCTCAAAATGGCTATGGAGAGTAACTATTTTGGTACAAAAATAACTATTATGTTTGGACTAAGGGGGTGGCAATGGAAGCTCGTTACGCTCCCAGTGTCGCCAACATTTTTATGAACATGTGGGAGGAGGAACACATCTATGAGAGTGAATGACCACAATTAAAATTCTATCGAAGATACATAGATGATGTTATTATCTTATGGGAAGGACTGGACATTTACACTATGAGTGTCCTTCCTTTCCATCCATCCATATGTTGATATCCCGTGATTTAACACACCATGGAAGAGGTTCCTGCATTGGATACCTGAAACAAAGGCTGATCTGACTATATGCGTCTTACCCCTGTAGGGGTGCAGCTATCTGGTGAGTGTGGAACCTGAGAGGGGAGCACGAGTGTTGATCACTTTTTGCACAGATGTTAGAGTCACGTTTATGGACATTGATTGCACAAGTCACTTCAGACTATTACAGGATATTACACATTTATTTTGTGTTGCTTTTTATACACATATATTTCCTTTACTAGCACTTCAATAGTTTGTTTATGGATGAAGATTTTGGTACATAGCGATTATTGCATATAATTCACATCGTTTTACAAGGTAGTATCTGGATTTGATATAGTGGGCAGACTGTGTCTGGAAGTTCCCCATTGTGTCTGGAAGTTCCCCATTTTGACCACTGGGGGCACATGTTATTCTAACTAAGCAATTAGCTGGATGAAATAATGCTGTGAGAACTTTTAGTGCACTCCCAATGATTTATATATATATCTATATATAGATATATATCTATATATAGATATATATTCTTATCAGCACTTTATTCTGTTTATGGATGAAGATTTTTTTGGGCACATAGCACTATTTGCACTTTTAAAAACCACATTTTTTCCTCTATTTTTCCTTGTCAAAATATTTTATTATATAATGTAGTATGGAAATAACATTGTACAATTGACATATAGTAGTTATAATACAGTCTTATAGAAGATGGTTAAGTGTAAATACATAAATAATCAAATATTGCTTCCATAGAAATAATATATTAATATCAAGAACAAATTAAAATATTAAAGGTAATATATAAGCCTTGTTCAGTATATTGTATATTGTTGTATTAATAATAGACTTTTATTATAATCTTAACAATTTTAAAGAGACTGTTGATTGAAAAATATGAAAAAAAAAAAAAAAAATTATATAAATAAGACAGTAAAGGTATTATGAAATAAAAAAATATACCATAAAATAAAAATAAATAAAAACTAACTTAAAAGAAAGAGGAAAGGAGGTAGAGAAGAGAGGGTAGAGTGGAGAGGTCCGCGAGGTAAGACTATAATCTATTACTACTATATAAAGAAGCATACATTTTAATTTTCTTCATTCAAGTTACCACGGCAATAATACTTGATTATCAAAGGTTTGTGGTATATAATAAGTTATCCAGGGTTTCCACGTTCTTTCAAACTTAGGGATCGTGTCCATGTCAATAGCTATCATTTTAGCATGGGTCATAGTATTGTTCATTTTAACTAATGCTTCTTTTACGATTAAATTAGAAGTTTTCCATGCTCTTGCTATTGTTTGTTTCGCCGCTGTAAATAGTTGCATTAACAATTTGAATTGGGCATGTGTTAAATTATCAGGTTTTAGATTAATTAGTGCTATTGCTGGATCAAAGGGAATGAACTTATCAAATAATTTAGATGCTATATAAAAAATTTCTTTCCAATATATTTGAGCTTTTGGACACAACCACCAAATGTGAAAAAACGTTCCCAATTCAGCGCATCCCCTAAAGCATTGCGCTGAATAGTTTGGTACATATTTTGCCACTCTTGCTGGTACTAAGTACCATCTTGTTAACACTTTATAGCTTGCTTCAAGCTCCAATATATTAAGTGATGCTGCTTTAGTTGAAGACCATATTTGATTCCATTCAGATCTATTCAGTTTTCTATTTAAGTCTTTTTCCCATTTCTGTATATATTGTGGTTCATTGTGATTAGTAGGAGCCAGTGCATGTGCATATAGTACAGAAATAGTACCTCTAGAATGTGGGTTATTCTTACAAATAGCTTCAAAAGTGGACAAGTGGGTTAGAGAAGTTACAGCATTTAATAATGGTGCGAAAAAGTTTTTTATTTGGAGGTATCTGAACAACTCCGATTGTGGTATATTATACATTTCACATAAATTCGGAAAAGAAATGAATGATGAAGAATTTACAAATTTGTACATATGAGTTACATCTCTAGATGTCCATTCTTTGAAGGATTTGGGGTATACCCATGCAGGGTAAAAAGCAGGATTTTTGAAAAAAGAGAGTAAAGGATTATGTAAGGATTGTAATTGATTTTTATATTTGAATCTATCCCAGAGGGAAATAAAATGCTTGGTAACCGGGTTTCGTATTTTTTTGCGATGTTTTGAAGACAACCAGAGTAAGTTGGAAATAGAAATAGGATCACATTCGGCAGCTTCAATAGATACCCAAAGTGGAACCTCGTGATGAGCATGATATTTTGCAATACTCGCTAAATGAGCAGCCCTGTAATAGTATGCAAAATTAGGACACCCTAAGCCCCCATTTGTTTTAGTTAAAAAAAGTGTATTTTGCTGAATTCGTGGTTTGGAAGATCCCCAGATGAATGACATTGTTTTCCTTTGTATAATTCTCAGATAATGTGTTGGGATTGGAATTGGTAAAACTCTAAACAAATAAAGTAATTTAGGTAACAATGTCATTTTGATAGCATTTATTCTACCAAACCACGAAATTGGAAGGTGAGACCAAGAATCAATCATATTTGATAATTTTTTAAATGTCTGAGGATAGTTGGCTGAAAATAAGTCAGATAATAATGAAGTAAGTTGTACACCGAGGTATGGGATTGATTTGTCATTCCATATAAATGGGAGTGCAATTTTTGCAGAAGATAGTTCCAGATTCGAAAGGGATATATTTAGAGCTAGACATTTTTTTGGATTAATGTAAAGACCTGAAATTGCAGCAAAATTATTGAGAGTTGGCATAAGATTAGGTCCAGACACTTGTGGCGAGGAAAGAAATAAGAGAATGTCATCAGCGAATAAACAAAGTTTATGATGACAACCTGCTACTTCAATTCCAGTAATTGTCGGTTCATTTCTAATTTTTTGTGCTAGTGGTTCTATAAGAAGGGCGAAAAGTAAAGGAGAGAGTGGGCATCCCTGTCTAGTACCTCGTTCAATATCAAAAGAGTCAGATTTATAGCCAGCATATTTGACGTATGCTTTTGGTTTGTTGTACAGTGCAAATATCCAGTTAGTGTAGTTTGGACCAAAACCCCATTTCTGTAATGTATATTGCATATAGTTCCAGGCGATAGAGTCAAAGGCTCTTTTGATATCAAGGGAGAGAAAACAAGCAGGAATATTGCGTGTTTTTGCAATGTGTGCCAACAGGACTGCTCTACGTATATTATCACTGGCCTGACGTGAAGGCATAAAGCCTACCTGGTCTCTATGAATAAGTGTTCCAATAATCTTTTTTAGCCGAGCTGCTAAAATTTTCGCTAATATTTTAATATCAATGTTTATCATAGATATAGGGCGATAGTTTATGCTAAGGGAGTCATCTGATTGTGGTTTCGGGATCATACAGATAGTAGCCATTAAGGACTCTTGACGGAATGATTTGTTATTTAAGAGGTCATTAAACGCTTCTGCGAGTATAGGAGAAATAATATCACTGTAACTTTTATAATACAATGCTGAATATCCGTCAGGACCCGGTCTTTTATTTATTTTTAAGTCCTTAATGGCTTCTGTAACATCTTTAACTGTAATATTGTTTTCTAATTGTGTTTTTTGTGCTTCAGTCAATTGAGGGATATTTATTTGGGAGAAAAAGGAATCTGCCTCATCAGTGTTGAATGTATTTGTTTCAGTATATAGATCTTTTAGATGTGATTTGAATTTCTGTACTATTTTTTGTGGATTACTAGTGTATACATTATTACCCATTTTAAGTTTTATAGGTTTGAAAGATTTATTAATGGATTTTAAAGCCTTAGCTAGTAAAGTACCATGTTTGTTAGATTTCACATAAAAAGTATGTTTAGTTCTACGAATTGATTTATCAGCGGAGTTTGTGAGAAAGAGATCATATTCTAGTCGTGTTTTTTCTAATTGTGTTCTAGCAGAAGGAGTAGGATTATTTTGAAAGGACATATACGCTGAATTAAATTCCGTTTCTAATCGTTTTGCCAAATTTTTACCCTCCCTTTTAAGAATTCCTGATTGTTGTTGAAAAATACCTCTAAGGACCGGCTTATGTGCTTCCCATAGTGTAAGAGAGGATATGTCTATACTGGTATTGATCTTTAAATATTCCTTTAATGCTAATTCAATGGTTTTGCGGTGAATCGGATGTTTAAGTATTGAGTCAGGGAGGTACCAAGTAGGATCATGAGCTCTAGGTATAATAGAAGCAATAGTGGTACATACCGCATTATGATCCGACCAAGGAATGGGAATGATGTTGGACATGATTATTTCTGGTGCCATACCTATTGTTATAAATATATGGTCTATACGGCTAAATGTTTTATGCGGATTTGAGAAATATGTGTAATTTCTTCTTGTTGGATTAGATTCTCTCCAGGAATCAACCAATTTGTGTCTGGAAAGAAGCTGAGAGAGAGACCATTTAGTTTTGTATTTTGGTGTGATATATGGGGTTTTGTCTAGAAATGGGAGTAGTACATGATTGGAATCACCGCATACAAAAATGGAACCCATTTTGTGTGTAATTATAACTTGAAAAAGATGTGATAAAAATGATAGAGGTTGACGGTTGGGGGCGTAATAGGAAACCACTGTTATAGGGGTGTCCATTAGATATCCTGTTAATATTAGATAACGTCCTTCTGGATCTTTGATTTCAGAGTGTAACGTGAATGGTGTAGTACGATGGAATGCTATGAGAGTACCTCGTTTTTTGATGTTAGCTGAAGCTGTAAACACTTGTGGGTAGGATTTACTGAAAAAGGTGGGAGTTTTAGATTGTGTAAAATGCGTTTCTTGGAGACATACAATATGTGCCTTTTTAGCTTGAAAGGACCTAAATGCTTTTGTTCGCTTGTGCGGAACATTGAAACCTTGGACATTTAGTGAAAATATATTTAAAGGAGGCATGTCAGAAGATTCCGTCAGCTAAATATAGTTTATGAGATAAACTTAGTTCAGTGATAATTGGACTTACCTTCGCGGACAGGAAAGGGAGAAAAGGATAAGAAAGTTCAGAATAATTTAACTTAAAAAAGAAAATAGAAACATAAATTGTTATATAGCATGCTAGTACAGTAAAAACACATAAGAGTACAAAGATTGCCCGTGATGAGGAGTAAAACTCTCCATCAGGGGATAAAGGACCTTCTTCGAGTCCCAACATATTAATGTGGGGATCCGAGGAAAGCATGTTGGGGCACATGAAGCATCCGTGCACTGGGGAATCGCCTAAGAAGTATAATATACATCTCAGGGATGTAATAGTTCTAGCCCTATCTATATATTTCGAGGCATATATAAATTAAGGTCTAAGATAATATAATAATAAATGAAATGAGAGGAGAAATCTCTCAGAAATATATTTTATAAAGCTAAAGTAATGAAAAAGATTATTCACAGTAATGGTGTAACCAAAGTTTGTTCATAACATTGAAAATGAGATACTCACAAACTTTGTTATTTAGTTTCAAAACTGAAAATTACTATATAATTACAAAGTAACTCAAAAAACTGCTACTAGATAACAATAACAAGTGAAAGACCCATAACTACCTAGTTCATAAGCAATAATGGATCTTAGGCTGGGAAGTTAAAAGGACAATTTCCAATATTTCAGATATAAGAAAAAAAAAATATTTGATTTGAGCTACAGATTCAATAAATATTGACATTGAATCTGAAGATAAAAAAAATAAAAAATAAAAGGGATCAAGTGGAATAATAAATTATTACTAAAATAAACTTTCAGAAATAATTCGTAGAGATATATAAATTTATTTAGCATTTTTAATGCATCTCAATTTATGAGATATATATCCTGTTGTTTATGTGGGATAATATGCAAAATTAAAGCATCCCTTAAATTTTTCTTAGCCCTAAAAATGAATTATATTAACAAAAATTGAAGAATTTTATGTTATGTAAGAATTTACTCAGTCCATGGAGTCATCTTGTCCTTGGGGTGAAGTTGCAAATCTTCCTCTTTTATGCGAATGGTAATTTCCATTTCTTGCCTCAGAATGTGTTGCATTGTGGATGGAGGAGGCTGAAGCTGACCTTCTTCTTGTAGCAGTATTAGATGAATTCCCATCAATTAAATTGAGGTCTTGAAGTGCTTGTTGGAGTTCATCAGCTGTTCTGCAGGATACTCTAGTGCCTTGGTGGGTGAATCTTACAGAAAAAGGGAAGCCCCATTGGTATTTTATATTATGGCGTTGTAATTCCATTAAATGTGGTTTCATTAATCTCCTCTTAGTTATTGTTAGTTGGGAGAGATCAGCAAAGAGTTGGTAATTATTTCCTTGAAACATGAGATTGTTTTTTTCTCTAGCTGCATTTAAGAGCTGTTCCTTTGTCCGGTAAAAATGGAATTTTGCTATTATATCACGCGGG
This sequence comes from Aquarana catesbeiana, assembly GCF_042186555.1. Lineage (NCBI taxonomy): Eukaryota > Metazoa > Chordata > Amphibia > Anura > Ranidae > Aquarana > Aquarana catesbeiana. Next base: position 6,821,440 of record NC_133324.1, on the reverse strand, counting down.
GGTCCGTCTACTTTTTTGGGCATGAGAGCCCTATGCACTCTGTCCATTTCCATCCTTTCTAATGGTATTCCTGGCAATAGTTCTTGGCATAATGCTGTTATAGTTGCTTGAAGATCTATGACCGATTCTGGTATCCCTCTGAATCGCAGGTTTGATCTTCTAGCGCGATTCTCATAATCTTCCAGTCTGTTCTGCAATGTTATATTTTCTTCCTTCAGAAGGTCAATTTCAGTTATAAATTCTTGGTTAGTGCTTTCAATTTCCTCCATTTTAAGCTCCAGTGAGGCTGTGCGTTGTCCTAATTCTCTAATTTCTTTGGTTAAATTAGTAGTTATTTGCTCTGAGGTTTTCTTTAGAGCTTTATTAAGCATTTTTTCGAATTGTTTCATTATGCTAGTGGGAACTACAGATTCTTGAATTGTTGTATGTGATACAGTTAAATCAGTCTCTGAATCAGAGTCCCCAGGGGAGATAATTTGTGACATCTTTGGCTTATTACTCCTCTCTGAGGTAAATTTGCCTGAGGTGACTGGCGCTTTCTTTGTGATATTCCGCGCTTGTGTGCCGCTATTGGGGGTCTGTTTTGTCTTATTTCTGGCACCCCCCAGCACCATTTTAGTATTAAAATGTTCCCCTCACCTCTCAGGAGTAAATGCCTTAGTTTATTGTAGTTTTATGACGGCGGGCTGTCAGTGTGTGTCGGCTTTCTTCCCCTCACGGAGCGGAGCTCTAGCCTGACATGTCCGTCCCGCTAGCCTCCGCGCATGCGCCCCTTTTTCCTCTATTTTTATTGATGATGTTTTTGGCACAATAGGATCATTGTCTTGGTAACAATTTGCACTTGCACATGCACTTTAGAACATTTTCAAGATCGCTTTGGTCAATCTATTACTAAGTCTCTTGGCAGTGCCACCTACCTCTTTATATTGCACTCTACTTCACGTGGTGAAGTTTCCAGGGGAGGCAGCAGCCATATTTACACCTAAGCGTGGAACTATGCATATACAGTATATAGATGTTGCGTTGTATTATATGGTAGTGTGTAACAATGTATTACTGGCAGTTATAATAGGAATGTGTTTATTTTCTCAGGTTTCGGCATTCCTGTCATCAGGCCCCTTATCTCTGGTTACGAAAGGCCTGTGAATGGTAAAAACATCGTCCCTGGTTTTGGGCCATGGCATAAGTATATTCAGGTACAATCACTTCTTTCTGTAGGGGTCCCCCAAGGCTCTGTCCCTGGAACCCTTCTCTTCTCTATCCACACCTCCTCATTTTGTCATTTGATAACCTTCTACGGCTCCCAGTACCAGCTCTATGCTAATGACACACAAATCTATCTCTCTATTCCCCACCGCACACCTTCAGTCTTCTCTCACATTACTAACTTACTAACTGACAAATCAGTATCACACCACACCACTTCTTCAAACTCAATCTTTCTAAAACTGAGCTCATAATTCTCGCCCACCCCTCCCCTACCCATGCCCACCACCCTTACTTTCAATAAAGAGCAATAATACAACTATAAGTCCCCCCCCTCATGGCAGGGTGCTATGTGCAATTCTGGACTCTGGCCTATCCTTTCAGCCCCAAATCCAATCACTGTCCTAACTTTGTAGACTTCACCTCAACATTATCTTCAAAATCTGCCCCTTCTCAGCCAATGAAACCACTAAGCTACTCATTCACTCCTTTGTTATCACTCACCTTGACTATTGCTAGCTCCCTTCTCATACGACTGCCTCAGCAAAGGCTATCCTCCCTTTAGTCTATCATGATTGCTATTCCCATGGTCATTTCGCTTACCAGCTTCTCAGGGTCTCTGCCAATCTTTCCACTGGGTTCCATGCCATGTCTGCCACTTTTCTCTGCCAATCCCTCCAATGGCCTCCATTCAGTGTCCTCCACCCCTCTTTGTCAGCCCCTTCACTGGCTTCCATTCAGTGTTCTCCACTCCTCTCTGCCAATCCTTCCACTGGATTCCATTCAGTGTCCTCCACCCCTCTCTGCCAATCCCTCCACTGGCTTCCACTCAGTGTCCTCCACTCCTCTCTGCCAATCCTTCCACTGGATTCCATTCAGTGTCCTCCACCCCTATCTGCCAATCACTCCACTGGCTTCCATTCAGTGTCCTCCATCTCTCTCTGCCAATCACTCCCTTGTTATCTCTTACCTTGACTATTGCAGCTCCCTTCTCAAGGGATTCTTTGCCAATCTCTTCACTGGCTTCCATTCAATGTCCTCCACCCCTCTATGCCAATCCCTCCACTGGCCTCCACTCAGTTTCCTCCACTCATCTAGACCAATCCCTCTACTGGCTTCCACTTAGTGTCCTCCACCCCTCTCTGCCAGTCCCTCCACTGGCTTCCATTCAGTGTCCTCCAGCCCTCTCTGCCAATCCCTCCACTGGCCTTCATTGAGTGTCCTCCACCCCTATCTGCCAATCACTCCACTGGCTTCCATTCAGTGTCCTCCGCCCCTCTCTGCCAATCCCTCTACTGGCTTCCATTCAATGTCCTCGACCCCTTTTTGTCAATCCCTCCACTGGCTTCCATTTATGGTCCTCCACCCCTTTATGCCAATCCCTTCACTGGCTTTAATTCAATGTCCTCCACCCCTCTATGCCAATCCCTCCACTGGCCTCCAATCAGTGTCCTCCACCCCTCTCTGCCAGTGCCTCCACTGGCTTCCATTCAGTGTCCTCCACCCCTCTCTGCCAGCCCCTCCACTGGATTCCATTCAGTGTCCTCCACCCCTACCTGCCTACCACTCCACTGGCTTCCATTTAGTGTCCTCCATCTCTCTCTGCCAATCACTCCTTTGTTATCACTCACCTTGACTATTTCAGCTCCCTTATCAAGGGATTCTTTGCCAGTCCCTCACTGGCTTCCATTCAATGTCCTCCACCCCTCTATACCAATCCCTCCACTGGCCTCCACTCAGTATCTTACACCCCTCTATACCAATCCCTCTACTAGCTTCCATGTTGTGTCCTCCACCCCTTTCTGCCAGTCCCTCCACTGGCTTCTATTCAGTGTCCTCCACCCCTCTCTGCCAATCCCTCCACTGGCTTCCAATTCCCCAACAAAAACATTCTAAATGCTAACAACAACATACCAAGCCATACACAACCCAATTAACATCTCCAGTCTTGTCTCAATATATCACTCAAGCCGTCCTCTCCAATAATCCCAAGACCTCCTGCTCTCTAGAATCTCCCTTGTGACCTTCTCCAAAGCTCACCTTCAGTAAAGGGGTGGAGGGGTAGGTAAGAAAATGTGTTACGTCAAAGAATGTCAAGGGGCATAAGATGGCACTAGAAGTACCTAGGAGATGAGCCGTTGGCAAACTGAGAAGGTAGACGCCTGCCAAACATCAAAGAGTGAAGATATGTGTAGAAGCTTTCTCCTTCTATCCCCAATGGCAAAACCTCTCTATATTCCAAGAAAAGAATACAGTCTTGCTGGCATGGATACATATAACCAATAGGAGGGCTGAAGGTGCTGCTTTGGATTTCTGCCAGTGTTAGCAGGATGTCTGACTGCCTAGATAATTACAGTGCCTTGAAAAAGTATTCACACCCCTTGAAATGTTCCACATTTTGTCATGTTACAACCAAAAACGTAAATGTATTTTACTGGGATTTCAAGTGATAAACGAACACAGAGTGGCACATAATTGTGAAGTGAAAAGAGAATGATAAATGCTTTTCACATTTTTTTTACAAATAAATACGTGAAAACTGTGGGGGGGGGGGGCATTTGTATGGCGCCCCCCCGAGTCAATACTTTGTAGAACCCCCTTTCTCTACAAGTCTTTTTGGGGATGTCTCTACCAGCTTTGCACATCTAGAGAGGGACATTTCTGCCCATTCTTCTTCTTTGCAAAATAGCTCAAGCTCTGTCAGATTGGATGGAGAGCGACTGTGAACAGCAATTTTCAAGTCTTGCCACAGATTCTCAATGTGATTTAGGTCTGGACTGTGACTGGGCCATTCTAACACATGAATATGCTTTGGTCTAAACCATTCCATTGTAGCTCTGGCTGGATGTTTCGGGTCGTTGTCCTGCTGGAAGGTGAACCTCCGCCCCAGTCTCAAGTTTTTGCAGACTCTAACAGGTTTTCTTCTAAGATTGTCCTGTATTTGGCTCCATCCATTTTCCCATCAACTCTGACCAGCTTCCCTGTCCCTGCTGAAGAAAAGCATCCCCACAACGTGATGCTACCACCACCATGTTTCACGGTGGGGATGGTGTGTTCAGGGTGATGTGCTGTGTTAGTTTTCCACCATACATAGCATTTTGCTTTTGGGCCAAAAAGCTAAATTTTGGTCTCATCTGACCAGATCACCTTCTTCCACATGTTTGTTGTGTCCTCCACATGGCTTCTCACAAACTGCAAACAGGACTTCTTATGGATTTCTTTAACCAATGTCTTTCTTCTTGTTACTCTTCCATAAAGGGCAGATTTGTGGAGAACACGACTAAAAGTTGTCCTGTGGACAAATTCTCCCACCTGAGTTGTGGATCTCTGCAGCTCCTCCAGAGTTACCATGGACCTCTTGGCTGCTTCTCTGATGAATGCTCTCCTTGCCCGGCTGGTCAGTTTAGGTGGACGGCCATGTCTTGGTAGGCTTGCAGTCAGGGCTGGACTGGGACAAAAATTTGGCCCTGGACTTCATCCAGACTGGCCCACTTTGACAGGTCTCTCCCATGACGGCTTGCCACCCAAGCCCCCCCCCCACTAGCCATTAGCCGTTCTACATTATTTCTCTTATAGACAGTACCAGTGGGGAAGCTAGACATTATTTCACCTGGGGCAAAGAATCAGTTTGGTGCCCCCCACCCCAATGGGACAAGATTAGGCAGGAAAGTGAGGCCGCCCTCCTTCCAGATCGTATGATGAGTTTCTCAGTGTTGACTCCTGAGCATCATGTCTGTATTCAGGCGCGCTGCATAACTAGCCAGGGAGAGGAGGTGAGCACTGCGGCGGGGGGGGGGACAGAGGACCGGAGGGAGGCAGCGGTCCACTGTCACTGAAAGCGGCCCACTGAGCCATCGGCCCCCCTGGGAAACTCCCTGTAGTCCCAATGGCCAGTACATGCCTGCTTGCAGTTGTGCCATACTCTTTCCATTTTTCAAAGATGGATTGAACAGAGCTCCATGAGATGTTCAAAGCTTGGGATATTTTTTTATAACCTAACCCTCCTTTATACTTCTCCACAACTTTATCCCTGACCTGTCTGGTGTGTTCCTTGTCCTTCATGAAGCTGTTTGTTCACTAAGGTTCTCTAACAAACCTCTGAGGGCTTCACAGAACAGCTGTATTTATACTGAGATTAAATTACACAAAGGTGGAATCTATTTACTAATTAGGTGACTTCTGAAGGCAATTGGATCCACTAGATTTTAGTTAGGGGTATCAGAGTAAAGGGGGCTGAATAAAAATGCCCCCCCCCCACACTTTTCACATATTTATTAATAAAACATTTATCATTTTCCTTCCACTTCACAATTATGTACCACTTTGTCTTGGTCTATCACATAAAATCCCAATAAAATACATTTACGTTTTTGGTTGTAACATGACAAAATGTTTAAAATTTCAAGGGGTATGACTACTTTTTAAAGGCACTGTAGTTATGGGATCTTAAGCTAAAGGAAAGTTTTGGAGTCCAGAATGGCGGGTCCTTTTCTCCATGGGGTAGGTGAAGTGGTCTGTATATAAAATAATGACTTCATGATTCTTCTCCCACAGACCAACCCTCAATCTCTCTTTTGCGGTGGATCTATTATAAAGAAACTCTGGGTTGTCACTGCTGCCCACTGCGGACCCACGTGAGTCTTATATGATAATATTCTCCTACAAAGTCAGTGTTCACTCCAATGCTTCAATAGTAATTTGTCCTTCCGGAGCCTCTGGTCTATAGACCGGATACATCCTAATTATAGAACCATTTATCCAACTGTCCTTCCAGAGCCTCTGGTTTATAGACCAGATACATCCTAAATATAGAACCATTTATCCAACTGTCCATCCAGAGCCTCTGGTTTATAGACCAGATACAGTGGGGACGGAAAGTATTCAGACCCCCTTAATTTTTTCACTCTTTGTTATATTGCAGCCATTTGCTAAAATCATTTAAGTTCATTTTTTCCTCATTAATGTACACACAGCACCCCATATTGTACACACAGCACCCCATATTGTACACACAGCCCCCCATATTGTACACACAGCCCCCCATATTGTACACACAGCACCCCATATTATACACACAGCCCCCCATATTGTACACACAGCCCCCCATATTGTACACACAGCACCCCATATTATACACACAGCACCCCATATTGTACACACAGCACCCCATATTGTACACACATCACCCCATATTGTACACACAGCCCCCCATATTGTACACACAGCACCCCATATTGTACACACAGCACCTCATATTGTACACACAGCACCCCATATTGTACACACAGCCCCCCATATTGTACACACAACACCCCATATTGTACACACAGCACCCCATATTGTACACACAGCACTCCATATTGTACACACAGCACCCCATATTGTACACAGCACCCCATATTGTACACACAGCCCCCCATATTGTACACACATCACCCCATATTGTACACACAGCCCCCCATATTGTACACACAGCACTCCATATTGTACACAGCACCCCATATTGTACACACAGCCCCCCATATTGTACACACATCACCCCATATTGTACACACAGCCCCCCATATTGTACACACAGCACTCCATATTGTACACAGCACCCCATATTGTACACACAGCACCCCATATTATACACACATCACCCCATATTGTACACACAGCCCCCCATATTGTACACACAGCACCTCATATTGTACACACAGCACCTCATATTGTACACACAGCACCCCATATTGTACACACAGCACTCCATATTGTACACACAGCGCCCCATATTGTACACACAGCCCCCATATTGTACACACAGCACCCCATATTGTACACACAGCACCCCATATTGTACACACAGCACCTCATATTGTACACACAGCACCTCATATTGTACACACAGCCCCCCATATTGTACACACAGCACCTCATATTGTACACACAGCACCCCATATTGTACACACAGCACCTCATATTGTACACACAGCACCCCATATTGTACACACAGCACCTCATATTGTACACACAGCACCCCATATTGTACACACAGCACCCCATATTGTACACACAGCCCCCCATATTGTACACACAGCACCCCATATTGACAGAAAAACACAGAATTGTTGACATTTTTGCAGATTTATGAAAAAAGAAAACCTGAAATATCACATGGTCCTAAGTATTCAGACCCTTTGCTCAGTATTTAGTAGAAGCACCCTTTTGATCTAATACAGCCATGAGTCTTTTTGGGAAAGATATAACAAGTTTTTCACGCCTGGATTTGGGGATCCTCTGCCATTCCTCCTTGCAGATCCTCTCCAGTTCTGTCAGGGGGGATGGTAAACGTTGGTGGACGGCCATTTTTAGGTCTCTCCAGAGATGCTCAATTGGGTTTAAGTCAGGGCTCTGGCTGGGCCATTCAAGAACAGTCACGGAGTTGTTGTGAAGCCACTCCTTCGTTATTTTAGCTGTGTGCTTAGGGCCATTGTCTTGTTGGAAGGTAAACCTTCGGCCCAGTCTGAGGTCCTGAGCACTCTGGAGAAGGTTTTCGGCCAGGATATCCCTGTACTTGGCCGCATTCATCTTTCCCTCGATTGCAACCAGTCGTCCTTTCCCTGCAGATGAAAAACACCCCCACAGCATGATGCTGCCACCACCATGCTTCATCGTTGGGACTGTATTGGACAGGTGATGAGCAGTGCCTGGTTTTCTCCACACATGCCACTTAGAATTAAGGCCAAAAAGTTCTATCTTGGTCTCATCAGACCAGAGAATCTTATTTCTCACCATCTTGGAGTCCTTCAGGTGTTTTTAAGCAAACTCCATGTGGGCTTTCATGTGTCTTGCACTGAGGAGAGGCTTCCGTTGGGCCACTCTGCCATAAAGCCCCGACTGGTGGAGGGCTGCAGTGATGGTTGACTTTCTACAACTTTCTCCCATCTCCCGACTGCATCTCTTGAGCTCAGCCACAGTGATCTTTGGGTTCTTGTTTACCTCTCTCACCAAGGCTCTTCTCCCCCGATAGCTCAGTTTGGCCGGACGTCCAGCTCTAGGAAGGGTTCTGGTCGTCCCAAACGTCTTCCATTTAAGGATTATGGAGGCCACTGTGCTCTTAGGAACCTTAAGTGCAGTATAATTTTTTTGTAACCTTGGCCAGATCTGTGCCTTGCCACAATTCTGTCTCTGAGCTCTTCAGGCAGTTCGTCTGACCTCATGATTCTCATTTGCTCTGACATGCACTGTGAGCTGTAAGGTCTTATATAGACAGGTGTGTGGCTTTCCTAATCAAGTCCAATCAGTATAATCAAACACAGCTGGACTCAAATGAAGGTGTAGAACCATCTCAAGGATGATCAGAAGAAATGGACAGCACCTGAGTTATATATATGAGTGTCACAGCAAAGGGTCTGAATACTTAGGACCATGTGATTTCATACTTAGGACCATGTGATATTTCAGTTTTTCTTTTTTTAATAAATCTGCAAAAATGTCAACAATTCTGTATTTTTCTGTCAATATGGGGGGCTGTGTGTACAATATGGGGTGCTGTGTGTACAATATGGGGGGGCTGTGTATACAATATGGGGTGCTGTGTGTACAATATGGGGTGATGTGTGTACAATATGGGGGGCTGTGTGTACAATATGGGGTGCTGTGTGTACAATATGGGGAGCTGTGTGTACAATATGGGGGGCTGTGTGTACAATATGGGGTGCTGTGTGTACAATATGAGGTGATGTGTGTACAATATGGGGGGCTGTGTGTACAATATGAGGTGCTGTGTGTACAATATGGAGTGCTGTGTGTACAATATGGGGTGCTGTGTGTACAATATGGGGTGATGTGTGTACAATATGGGGTGCTGTGTGTACAATATGAGGGGTTGTGTGTACAATATGGGGTGCTGTGTGTACAATATGGGGAGCTGTGTGTACAATATGAGGTGCTGTGTGTACAATATGGGGTGCTGTGTGTACAATATAAGGGGGGTGTGTACAATATGGAGTGCTGTGTGTACAATATGGAGTGCTGTGTGTACAATATGGGGGGCTGTGTGTACAATATGAGGTGCTGTGTGTACAATATGGAGTGCTGTGTGTACAATATGGGGGGCTGTGTGTACAATATGGGGTGCTGTGTGTATAATATGGGGGGGCTGTGTGTACAATATGGGGTGCTGTGTGTACAATATGAGGTGCTGTGTGTACAATATGGAGTGCTGTGTGTACAATATGGGGTGCTGTGTGTACAATATGGAGTGCTGTGTGTACAATATGGAGTGCTGTGTGTACAATATGGGGTGCTGTGTGTACAATATGGGGTGCTGTGTGTACAATATGAGGTGCTGTGTGTACAATATGGAGTGCTGTGTGTACAATATGGAGTGCTGTGTGTACAATATGGAGTGCTGTGTGTACAATATGGGGTGCTGTGTGTACAATATGGGGTGCTGTGTGTACAATATGGGGTGCTGTGTGTACAATATGAGGTGCTGTGTGTACAATATGGAGTGCTGTGTGTACAATATGGAGTGCTGTGTGTACAATATGGGGGGCTGTGTGTACAATATGGGGGGCTGTGTGTACAATATGGGGGGCTGTGTGTACAATATGGGATGCTGTGTGTACAATATGGGGTGCTGTGTGTACAATATGGGGGGCTGTGTGTACAATATGGGGTGCTGTGTGTACAATATGGGGTGCTGTGTGTACAATATGGGGGGCTGTGTGTACAATACGGGGTGCTGTGTGTACATTAATGAGGGAAAAAAATGAACTTTAATGATTTTAGCAAATGGCTGCAATATAACAAACAGTGAAAAATGTAAGGGGGTCTGAATACTTTCTGTCCCCACTGTATTTCCTAAACATAAAGCTATTTATCCAACTGTCCATCCCGAGCCTCTGGTTTATAGACCAGATACATCCTAAATATAGAGCCATTTATCCAACTGCCCATCCAGAGCCTCTGGTTTATAGACTGAATACATCCTACATATAGAACCATTTATCCAACTGTCCATCCAGAGCCTCTGGCTTATAGACCAGATGCATCCTAAATATAGAATCATTTATCCAACTGTCCATCCAGAGCCTCTGGTTTATAGACCAGATACATTCTAAATATGGAGTCATTTATCTAGTTGACATACCACTGTTAGCTTCCACCAGTATATAGCAGGGATGTGCAGTCAGGGGAGGCAGGTGGCAGAGCCTCACCTGCCATGAAAACAAAAAAACCCCCCCAAAAAATTGAGCTTTGAGGGTCATAGACCGGATACAACCAAAACATAGTGTCATTTATCCAACTGTCCATCCCGAGCCTCTGGTTTATAGACCAGACACATCCTAAATATAGAGAAATGTATCCAACTATCCATCCAGAGCCTCTAGTTTATAGACCAGACACATCCTAAATACAGAGCCATTTATCCAACTGCCCATCCAGAGCCTCTGGTTTATAGACTGGAAACATTCTAAATATGGAGTCATTTATCTAATTGATCTAATGCGGCTATCCGGATCTTTATTTGCTCATATGCATTCTCCTCACTTCTTATCAGAGGCACTGAGCTCAATGGACAGCTTGGAGCCTTGGACCAATGGTAAAGTACCGTTTGCCAAAGCTGTCCAATAAAAATGCTGCAGTGGAGCCACGCTTCTCACTGCAGTGTCATAGAAGGGGGCGTGTCTAAAAGACAAATGCTCCCTTCCAGCCCAGCCCTCTTATCTACAAGGAAAAAAACATTAATGGGTATAAGATTTACCCACAATCCCATGTTTTTCTCACACAGTTAAGAGGGAGAATGAGAATCTGCTGCTGAAAGGGTACAAGATAAATCATATATTATTATAACATAATAATTGATTATTTATCTATTTACTGTGAAATGACTGGTTGGAATTTATAACTTCAAACTCCAGTATATAAGGGTGGGGGTAGACGTGAAGTAATTATAACTCCACGGAGGCATTGTCCCTGGTAGATACAAGATTCCACTACAAGAAGGGATAAAGTGGGACTTTACATGTGCCTCAGTGGAGTATGAGTAATAATTTAGAACACAGTTTTAAAAAGTATAGAAAAACTTTATTTGCCATCCATGGATGGAGACTTTTAAAACATATTACAGTCTGAAGGAGAATACAGTTTACTGTTTCTTCAGTCCAGGGTGTGGAGATCCTGGTATGAGATGTCAAGGATATGTCCTACGGGTTTCGTGGGAAGCTTCCCGTTTCGTCGGGGCCTTTAAAGCAGCACAGAAAGCATGTAAATATTAGAAATCTCCTAAAGATGCACACGGGTTACATACGCCACCATGGTCAGAACGAGAGCAATAATTCTAGCACTAGACCTCCTCTGCAACTCTAAACATGTAACCTGTACAAAATTTTAAAGCGTCGCCTATGGAGATTTTTAAGTACTGACGTTTGGCGCCATTACACGTGTGTGCGCAATTTTAAAGCGTGACGTGTTGGGTATCTTTTTATTCGGCGTAACATCATCTTTCATAGTATATAAAAAAATTGGGATAACTTTAGTGTTCGTTTTTTTTTTTGTTTTATGCATGAAACAGTATCTTTTAAAAAAAAAAAAAAAAAAACGAATTTGAAAAATTGCAGCGCAAATACCGTGTGACATAAATAGTTTCAACAAACGCCATTTTAATCCCTAAGGTGTCTGCTAAAAATATATATATATTGTTTGGGGGTTCTGAGTACTTTTCTAGCAAAAAAATGATGATTTTTACATGTAGGGGAGAAGTGTCAGAATTGGCCTGGGTGGCAAGGGGTTAATTACCATAAATAAGTAATATACAAATAATTATTATAAATTGTTTTTAAGGTAATTTACTATATTTTCACAATCTGTACTCAAGCAGGTGGCTTAATGGATAAATTCCTGAAGTTTGAACACAAGAAGGGATAACGGGGGGGACTTTACATGTGCCTCAGTGGAGTATGAGTAATAATTTATAACACAATTTTAAAAAGTATAGAAAAACTTTATTTGCCATCCATGGATGGAGACTTTTAAAACATATTACAGTCTGAAGGAGAATACAGTTTACTCTTTCTTCAGTCCAGGGTGTGGAGATCCTGGTATAAGATGTTAGGGATACGGCTTACACGTTTCGCAGGAAGCCCCGCTTCGTCAGGGCCTTTAAAGCAGCACAGAAAACATGTAAATATTATAAATGTCCTAAAGATACAGAATTACAGAATTAGCTACATTGTAAAGTAAATATGCAAGAAACGATTGTGATTTTTTTAGGTGCAGAGTAATTTACAGCAATATCAAATATAATGATAAAATATTTTTTTTATTTTGAAAGGCAAAATAAAAAATATTAAAACATAACAGTTGGCAAATACAGGTTAGCACAATTCTAACGTTACAGCATTACAGGATAAACTTCCCAACATGTTTCGCCCATGTATCGGGCTTCTTCAGGGGATGCTGTCTGATTAAGAAGTATAAGCTTTCTATCAAGAAAACACACACATATACACATCATATTAAATCAGTTAATTTGAAATTTGTATATCATATACATAACATTACACTGAATTACATATTATGCAGGTGAATTTCTGTTGCCATGGCAATGCTGCTTACCTATATCTCCTAGAAATATAGATCCAAATACTGCCGGGATGTCGGAGTGTCACATTGTAAAGTAACGTTAAGTAAAAAATGTATATTACATATCCAGCATATGGATACATTTCTGCACAACCCCTACATCATTGTGGGGCATTTATGGTTACCGAATCAATAAAATACAAGTACAGCAACATAAAACTTCAACAAAAATGCAGTTACAGAAGGTGTTTTTTCCATGTGCAGCGTTGTCTCACAGACACAAGAACGATCGAACAAAGGTAGGAGGAGAAAGATGGATAATCTAGCTATACATCTACACGTTAGATCTATTTGTACGTAGATCATTGCATTCATGGTTTACCTTAGGACTGTGCAGGTAGCGTGTCGGTTGGGGAGGAACCGTGAGCCTGGGGAGCCCGGGGGAGCCCATGGGGAGCCCGGGGGGATACCTAACCCTACCAGGTCCTCCAGGAGAAAAAAATATAAATGCCCCACAATGATGTAGGGGTAGTGCAGAAATGTATCCACATGCTGTATATGTAATATAATTTTTTTTTACTTAACATTACTTTACAATGTTGCTAATTCTGTAATTCTGTATCTTTAGGACATTTCTAATATTTACATGCTTCCTGTGCTGCCTTAAAGGCCCTGACGAAGCGGTGCTTCCCGTGAAACGCGTAAGCAATATCCCTAACATCTTATACCAGGATCTCCACACCCTGGACTGAAGAAAGAGTAAACTGTATTCTCCTTCAGACTGTAATATGTTTTAAAAGTCTCCATCCATGGATGGCAAATAAAGTTTTTCTATACTTTTTAAAACTGTGTTCTAAATTATTACTCATACTCCACTGAGGCACATGTAAAGTCCCCCCCGTTATCCCTTCTTGTGTTCAAACTTCAGTAATTTATCTGTTAATCAACCTGCTTGAGTACAGATTGTGAAAATATAGTAAATTACCTTAAAAACTATTTATAATAATTATTTATATATCACTTATTTGTGGTAATTAACCCCTTGCCACTCAGGCCAATTCTGACGCTTCTCTCCTATGTTTAAAAATCATCAATTTTTTTTGCTAGAAAATTGCTCAGAACCCCCAAACATTATATATATATATATATATATATATATATATATATATATATATATATATATATATATATATATATATATTTTAGCAGACACCTGAGGGATTAAAATGGCGGTTGTTGCAACTTTTTATGTCACTCGGTATTTGCGCAGCAATTCTTCAAATGCATTTTTTTTTCAAGATACTGTTTCATGAATAATAAAGAAAAAAAAAAAACAAACAAACACTAAAGTTACATAAAAACTAAAGCAACCAGTTGGGACTTCATATGAGAGTGCAAAGCATAAACCGCCAAGAGCCTCCATCCCTATTATTTGAAAAAAAAAAAACAAAAGAAAGGTGGGACTTTATATGAAGCATACATCCCTGGAGATAACACGATATAAATAAAGATGGGAGGTAATAGGTATATTAGAACTATGAACATTACATGACAGCATTGTACAACAACAATTGGCAGTCACTGATTTATTGATATATATAAAATATGACAATAATAATAATAATAACATGATAAAATAATGGCATACTGAGTTCATAATGTAAACACATCGCAAATCCAGAGTCATATGTTACCTTAGGTCTAGAGTGAGCTTAGACACATATTATTTACCAACATTGTTATGGCCACTGGCTATGCTGTTTAGATGTTGCTGGGCCATGGTGTGGTTTGGGCTGGCTGATATCCGGCCGCTATTTGCTCCGTTCCGGGAGCTGCGATGCGCTCCTGGGGCCCTCCCCTTTCCTCTTCTCCCCTTCGGGTTGCTCGGGGATCTGGGCGGAAGCCCAATTGCATGTCGATGTCACACTTCCAGCGCCTTTCACGCACTGTCGCTTATCAGTGACGTCGGCACGCCGGCGCTGTTGAATCCATCTGACATACTCCACGAGGTAGTTGGCCCCGGACTGGGGTTGGCTTCTGCCACTCGGTGTTTTGGTGCCCTCTCCTCTTACTGGCCGTTATCGTGCCGTTGGTGGACACCCATGACCCAATTGGAGTATTTATACTCCTTCCAGTCAATTCATACTCTTCTTAGGGCTGATACCCCCATGGCTATGGTGTACTATTGGACCCTATTATCCTCACTGTATTCCAGGTAATCCTATTGGTCTTCCCTTATCCCTCCCTTTTCACTTTTTACAATCACATATTGTCCCAATCCCTCCTTATCTTTGGTTTTATTGCCTCAGCTTTGGTGGTAGTTGGTACTTCTATCTTTTTAATTTACTTTGCTATCACATTGTGGGCTATTCTGATACCCCTACTATCCCGCATACCAGGTTACCCCCTGTGTTACTTCCTCACTATTGATGGTCCTTGCACCAATAATCCTTATTTTTTACATTTTATTAGTCTTTCGTTTACTAGTCACCCATTGTATTATATCCACTGTCATACCCTATAATATACCATATACCTCCTTTTTTTATAGATGGTTACATTTTTGTGGATCATATTTCTCCTTTTCTACCCATGGGTGCCAATCCCTGGGCACTATTGTCTCCCCCTGGTGATCCATCCACAGTCGGGTCCATCCACCTCAGCTCCCAGGACTGATGTTGATTCTGGTCGGCCTCCGGCCCTCCACGCCTGCACTCAGTCTCATTGGTATATCTGTAAGTAGCCCTGGTAAATAGGGTTTTCTCCCCCCTCCTCTCCCCATACAAAAACCTATCATTTTATTTTTCTACAAATTAATTATGTGTTTCAATATTTATAGACACCTATCCCATACTTGCTCCTGAAGAGCGGTATTAGCCAAGAAACGCGTCGAGCC
The DNA here is from genome assembly GCF_042186555.1 of Aquarana catesbeiana. Classification (NCBI taxonomy): domain Eukaryota; kingdom Metazoa; phylum Chordata; class Amphibia; order Anura; family Ranidae; genus Aquarana; species Aquarana catesbeiana. Next base: position 6,805,764 of record NC_133324.1, on the reverse strand, counting down.
AATAGATGCCCCCTCGCTCATACTTTGTAATACTATTAATTACCACCTCTACCAATTGGATTGTACCAATGAATCAGAGACAGTTATCTACCATGGAGACACGCTATACTGAAATTGGTTCTTTTACAATGTGTACATTGTGAACGCATTATGCTACTAGTACATTATGTTATCAATATCATTGTCATATATTTTATATATCCCAATGAACTTGGTTCTCTATAATGTTTACATTATGAACTCACTATGCCATTATTTTATCATGTTATTTTTATTATTGTCATATTTTATATATATCAATAAATCAGTGACTGCCAATTGTTGTTGTACAATGTTGTCATGTAATGTTCATAGTTCTAATATACCTACACCTTCATTTATATTGTGTTATCTCCAGGGATGTATGCTTCATATAAAGTCCCACCTTTCTTTTCTTTTTTTTTGAACACTAAAGTTAGCCCAGTTTTTGGATATACTATGAAAGATGATGTTACACCGAGTAAAAAGATACCCAACGTGTCACGCTTTAAAATTGCGCACACTTGTGGAATGGCGCCAAACTTCAGTACTTAAAAAATCTCCATAGGTGACGCTTTAAAATTTGTACAGGTTACATGTTTACAGTTACAGAGGAGGTCTAGTGCTAGAATTATTGCTCTCGCTCTGACCATGGCGGCGTATGTAACCCGTGTGTATCTTTAGGACATTTCTAATAATTACATGCTTTCTGTGCTGCTTTAAAGGCCCTGACGAAGCGGGAAGCTTCCCGCGAAACGCGTAGGCCATATCCTTGACATCTTATACCAGGATCTCCACACCCTGGACTGAAGAAACAGTAAACTGCATTCTCCTTCAGACTGTAATATGTTTTAAAAGTCTCCATCCATGGATGGCAAATAAAGTTTTTCTATATCTGTATCTGGTTCTGATACCAGCCAATGCCCTCACCAGCCACTCACCTCACCGCACCTCCCTGGTATATAGAGTACACTTCATGGCTTTTGGTAGTGGGTTCTGGGAAATCCAGACCAGGACAGAATGTATCCAGGCCAAGAATATCTAAAAATGTTAAGACGCCTAATCCTCACAGTAGTTTGTGTTTTCTCTTCAATCCAGATATGTCGAAGTTGGAGAACTACCTCTTGTGTTTCCTGAGATCGATATAAAGAGCTTGAGCTATATTATAGTGAGTTCGGATTACTGAGAGCAACTTTTTTTGTATTTTATCCACTTTTATACCGGGCACTTTCACCCCCTTCCTGCCCAGGCCAATTTTCAGCTTTTAACGCTGTCACACTTTGAATGACAATTACTCATGCAACACTGTATATATATTTCCCTATTTTTGGTTCCTTTAATTCCTTTGTCTTTGTCTTTGTTTTTGTATTTTTTAGGATCCCATTATTTTCTTTTTTTTCTTTTCTTTTCTTTTCTTTTCTTTTCTTTTCTTTTCTTTTCTTTTCTTTTCTTTTCTTTTCTTCTGGTGGTGTTTATTTCTAATATCTCTTCTGTCAGTGTTTAACCTTTTCACTTATTTACTGTTAACACACCTTTCATACCTTGTTGCCTTACACTTTTTGAATGTTATTATTCATTCATTTTTATTTTTTTTTTCACTTTTATGTCTTGTATGTTTTTTTGTTCAGTATTTTCTTGGGGGACTAGCTGTATAGATTTTTATTTATAGGAGTCAGGCTGGGTTCACACTATTTGCGAATTGGATGAGGGTTTCCCCCCACATCCAATTCGCAATAGCAGGAGATTTTAACCGCCTCTCTATGGAGCCGGTTTACATATCTCCACTGCAGCTCCGGTGTGAGTTCCTGTGCGTCTTTTTGGTCCATTTCAGGTCCAAATTCAGCCAAAAATTAAGGGCTGAAGTCAGACCTGAATCGGTGAACAGGGACGCACAGGACCCCCTGCTGGGAGCCGAAGATAGTGTGCACCCAGCCTGAATCAAGTCTATAGGGCCTGCACCCAAGTTCCACCTCTTCCTTGTTCCCCGTTTGTTCCCCTTGGTTTGCTGTTGGGCCGACTCTCCTTTTTCCACAGCCACCCCCTGGGACAGACAACCAGTTGTAGGTTTCACTGATGTTGGGATTGTTCGTTCTTGTTCGCGGGTTGCTACCATGATTATTTGTAGCCGCTTCCTCCTTCACTTCTTTTTTTTCTCATATAATTTGTTCTTCATTTTGTAGATTTAATTATAGACACCATGGCAGTGACATCATGATGAAGTGAACTGTGTTTGACGAAACGCGTTGAGATTATGATGTCCTCCATTCTTTGGTGTTGGTTTACAAACTGTTTATTGCACATTTGTATGAAGAAATTTATGATTATGTACCAAGAAGGAATATTTGTAATACTCGTGTCTCTTTCTGGTGCACTTTTCTGCTCCTTCATGACCAGGCCATTTGTTGCTATGTGACACTGCGCTATTTTAACTGGGGATTGCGCGGTCATGCAACGCTGTACTCAAATTAAATTGATATCATTTTTCTCACACAAGTAGAGCTTTCTTTAGGTGGTATTTGGTCACCATTGGGTTTTTTTATTTTTTGCGATATAAAAAGGAAAAAAGTGAAAGATTTTCAAATAAATATTTTTTAATTTCCACCATAAAACACAGCCAATTAAAAAAAAATGTAATTTCTTCATAAATTTTAAGCAAAACGTTTCCCGCTACCTGTTTTTGATAAACAAAATCCCAATAAGTGTATATTGTTTAGTTTCACTCCGCCTGTGACAGAAGCTGGCGCTATACAATAAACATCGGCTTATGTGGTTCTGCTCCGCGGCCGCATGTTTCCTCTACCACCGGCTAGACATGTGCACTGCTGAAAAATTGTATTCGTTTTTGTTTCATTCATTTTTTTGTTTTATTTTTTTTTTGGTTCATTTGTTATGATCGAAAATCAGAAATTCAAAAATTCGGAAATTCGAAAATTTGAAAATTCAGAAATCTGAAAAACCTTAAATTGGAATGAAAATCCGAAAATTCCAAAATCCAAAAATTCGGAAATCCAAAAATTTCAGAATCCAAAATAGTAACTAACTAATAAGAACTAACTATTAAATTATAGGTATTGGAATTTCCTTTCAAATGTGGCTGTAATGCCCCGTACACACGGTGGGATTTTCCGATGGAAAATGTCCGATCGGAGCGTGTTGTCGGAAATTCCGACCGTGTGTGGGCTCCATCGGACATTTTCCATCGGATTTTCCGACACACAAAGTTTGAGAGCAGGCTATAAAATTTTCCAACAACAAAATCCGTTGTCAGAAATTCCGATCGTGTGTACACAAATCCGACGGACAAAGTGCCACGCATGCTCAGAATAAATTAAGAGATGAAAGCTATTGGCTACTGCCCCGTTTATAGTCCCGACGTACGTGTTTTACGTCACCGCGTTCAGAATGATCGGATTTTCCGACAACTTTGTGTGACCGTGTGTGCAAGACAAGTTTGAGCCAACATCCGTCGGAAAAAATCCTAGGATTTTGTTGTCAGAATGTCCGAACAAAGTCCAACTGTGTGTATGGGGCATTAGTGAACATAACTATTACGAATTTATCCAAAGTTACGAATTATCCAAAAGAACGAATGCCGCATCTAAACAAATGGAACATAGCAAATTTTATAATAATAAATAATAATAATAATAAAACGTTTTTTTATTATTGTTTATGTAAAATTATAAAACAATTTTATATAAAATATATTATATATATAATATATATATAAAATATATTTAAAATTTTTTTTTATTTTTAAATCATTATGTTTCATTCTTTTAAATGCGGCATTCATTATTTCGGATAATACGTAACTTCAGATAAATTCATATTCATTATATTCACTAACAGCCACATTTGAAAGGAAATATCAATACCTATAATTTAATAGTTTTTATTAGTTAGTTTGTTTTTATTTTGAACTTTGGAATTTTTGGGTTTTCGAATATTCGGATTTTCATTCTTATTTTTGGATTTTCACATTTTCTGAATTTTTTCGAAAATTCAGAATTTTCAAATTTTTGGATTTTCACATTTTAAGAATTTTTTCGAAAATTCAGAATTTTCAAATTTTTGAATTTTCACATTTCACATTTCCGAATTTTTCGGAAAAATTTGTTAAACAGTTTTTTGTTAATTTGAATATTTCTGAATTAACTAATTTGTCGAATTTCGTTGAAAAACGAATTCGGAACAAAACGAATTACACATGTCTACCGCGGGCTCCATCCCAGAGCAGGAGGTTGAAGGCCACATCAGAGGGCTCTGGTTGGGCATCTCTGGGTAAAGACTTTTTGCAACAAGAAGTAAAATGGGGAATTCGGCAGCCCAACATGGCATATATTATACAAACTCAGCATTATAAATTGTATTTCGTATATGTAGAACATCTGCACCGCTTCCAGGGTCAATATAAAGTCACAACCTCACCAGGCCTTCCTAGAAGATTGTCCAAGTGTTTGCTGTTCCCATTACCATTCTATTCCTCACTATGGCGCCTATCTGAAGCCACATTTCTCATATTTACATTTATAAGAAAATTAAGTCATATATTCTAGAAAATTAGTTCTGATTTATTAAAAAAATAATAAAAATGCTTAACAAAACTTTTCTAGGCCTTTGAACACCCCGAGTACAACTCCGAGACCTCCACCAATGACATCGCTCTGATCAAGTTGTCCAGTCCTCTCACCATCAATGAAGATGTGTCCCTGGTTTCTCTGGCTTCTGTTTCTGACACCGTAAACAAAGGAGACAACTGCGTCACCATCAAATCAGGATACACCAGTGATTCCAGTAAGAGAATATGATATCCTCCAAAAAAAAATTAACCAATCAGGGCATGCCTCATGTCTGGGTCTCTTCCCATGTTGTCCCCATCCTGTCACCAATATTGGTAAGACCCGGATGGCTGTGTGTTTTTTTTGTTTTTTAATGAAATCCCTTATTTATGTGCATGTAGTGTAGTAAACAGTTACAGATCTGCCTGATTTATCTTTTGCAGATTGAATGGAATATTTCTCCTTACATCATATAGTTTTCCCCAAAACAAGAAGGTGTTTACTGTTCTTTTTGATGATGTCATTTGTTATTTAATGATGTCACTGTTCTTTTTGATGATATCACTGTTATTTGATGATGTCATCGTTCTTTTTGATGCTATCACTATTATTTGATGATGTCACTGTTCTTTTTGATGATGTCATTGTCATTTGATGATGTCACTGTACTTTTTGATGATGTCATTTTTCTTTTTGATGATATCACTGTTATTTGATGATGTCATTGTTCTTTTTGATGATATCACTATTATTTGATGATGTCACTGTTCTTTTTGATGATGTCATTGTTCTTTTTGATGATATCACTGTTGTTTGATGATGTCATTGTTCTTTTTGATGATGTCATTGTTATTTAATGATGTCACTGTTCTTTTTGATGATATCACTGTTATTTCATGATGTCACTGTTCTTTTTAAAGATGTCACTGTTCTTTTTGATTATATCATTGTTATTTGATGAGGTCACTGTTCTTTTTGATGATGGCATTGTTATTTGATGATATCACTGTTCTTTTTGATGATGTCATTGTTATTTGATGATGTCACTGTTCTTTTTGATGATATCACTGTTATTTGATGTCACTGTTCTTTTTGATGACATCACTGTTATTTAATGATGTCACTGTTAAAGTGCTCTTTTTTTGGACTTGTGCCTACAGGTAAGTCTATAATAAGGATAACCTGCAGTTACAAATGAGATATGGGGTAGAGCGCCCCCCACTAGTACTGCATAGTAAAACACTCTCATAATGTATAATACGACACCCTAAGAGCACACTACATGTGAGGTCCTCTACATCATAAGAACCAAATACAATGTGTGGAATATAAAAATAATAAACACTTTAACCACTTCCGATATACATCGGCACTTTGAAGAGGGATATCGTTGTTGTGGCAGCAGCTAGCTACCATAACCCCGGTATCCTCTTCCTCAGTGGGTGGTCCGCTTCAAGATAAAAGGGGTCTCTGCAGTGAATTCGCTGTGAGATCACTTTTATCGGCGGCGGGAGAGGGCCCCCCCACTGCCGAGCTCCGGTGCCCTCTGCCGCTTACCAGAACCGTCGGCAGCGGCAGAGGAGATCGGATTCTCTCCCTAGCCTGACATGGAGATGAGTGAGGGGAAGATGGCCCCCACCCATCTCCATATCATTGCAGGGTGGAAGTGACATGAAAACGTCACTTCCACCCATAACTCTTAAAGGGACTTTTTTTTTAATCACATTTATTTTTTTATTGCTTTTTAGTGTAAATATGACATGTGAGGTTTTTTGACCCCAGATCTCATATTTAAGAGGTCCTGTCATGCTTTTTTTTAATATTACAAGGGATGTTTACATTCCTTGTAATAGGAATAAAAGTGACATTTTTTCTAAAAAAGAACAGTGTAAAAATAAAAAATAAAAGGTAAAATAAATAAGAAAAAAAATTTAAAATTTTTAAATGCTCCCCATCCCGCTGAGCTGTGCAGAAGCGAACGCATACATGAGCAGCGCCCGCATATGCAAACGGCGTTCAAACCACACATGGGAGGTATCACCGCGATCGGTAGAGCAAGAGCAATAATTCTAGCCATAGACCTCCTCTGTAAAATGCAACCTGTAGAATTTTTTAAACGTCGCCTATGGAGATTTTTAAGGGTAAATGTAATTCACTTTATAAGATATAGAGCTAAACTGCGATAGTACATGATGGGCACGAGGGAGAGGTTCTTTGGGATGAGTAAGGAGGAGGATTACATCATCCGCAAAGCGGTTAATGAGATGAGAGGTTATTAAGGTGGAAACCTGTGATGGAGGTATTTGAGCGTATAGTCTCGACTAGGGGCTCAATCAAGAGGTTAAAGATAGATCTAGATAAGGGACAACCCTGTCTGGTTCCATTAGTTATAGGGAAAGGTTTAGATAAAAGGCTGGAGGAGTAGACTCGTGCAGAGGGAGTGGAATACAGGACCAAGATGGCAGATAAGATATGTCTGGAGAATCCAAATTTAAGCAACACCATTTTCATATATACCGTATATACTTGAGTATAAGCCAAGTTTTTCCAGCACATTTTTTAGGCTGAAAAACCTCCCCTCGGCTTATACTCGAGTCAGGGTCCCGAGTGAGGGTCTCGAGTGAGGGTGTAGCCTTACTGTGCCCCTCTGCAGCCGTACCTTTGATAACTAAAACAGCGGGTGTCTCCCGATGTGTCATGCAGTCTGTTCAGCGGCCATCCCTTGTAATAAAGCCCTGCCTCCTCCTCATGCATGATAGACGGAACACTGATACAATGCTGGGAAACTGTATCAGTGTTCCGTCTATCATGGACGAGGAAGAGGCGGGGCTTTGTTACAATGGACAGCCGCCGAACAGACTGCATGACACAGCGGGAGACACACACTGTTTTAGTTATCAAAGGTATGGCTGCAGAGGGGCACAGTGAGGCTGCAGATGGGCACAATAAGGCTGCAAATGGGCACAGTGAGGCTGCATGGGCACAGTGAGGCTAGAGATGTGCACAGTGAGGCTGAAAATGGGAATTGTTTACCCAGTAGCTGCTGCATTTCCCACCCTAGGCTTATACTTGAGTCAATAAGTTTTCCAAGTTTTTGTGGTAAAATTAGTTACCTCAGCTTATATTCGGGTCGGCCTATACTCGTGTATATATACGGTAACCAATGAATTTGGATAAGAGGAGAGAAGGAGTTTTACTGAACTCTGCATGGCTAAGTACATTTAGAATGTGTCTAGTTGCATCAGATTCTTGTCTCCCCTTGGTGAAGTAAGTTTGATTGGGCTTGATCAAGGTGGGAAGGACATCAATAAGGCGTTTAGCTAAGATTTTGGTGTAAGATTTCATATCTGTATTCAGTAATGAGATGGGCCTTAAATTGGCAAGGGATAGTAGGTTCCTTACCAGGTTTGGGCAAAGTTACAATGTTGGCTGACAACATCTCCGTGGGGAAGGATTTTTGTGTAGCTGCTTCAGAAAAAAAGTTTTGTCATGTATGGAGATAAAACTTCAGGAAAACACTGTTAGTAGTTCTTCGTAAGACCATTTGGTCCTGAAGATTTACCTGCAGGTAAAGATTTCATTGAAATGTCTATTTTTTTTATCTACAAATGGGGCATTTAATATCTCTGGTTGGGCCAGAGGAGAGAGATGGGAGTTTGATCTGATTCAAAAGTGGTCTTCAATTTTAGTTTCGGGGGTTGCAGAGTCATCTTTTAAGTTGTACAAAACCTTATAATAGTCCACAATTTGCTGGGGATTGCTGAGTTTTTGTTTTGTAAAAGGGTGAAAGATGCCGTAAGTAAAGATCATGTTGGGAGCATAAGAGAAACCGCATCCCATAACGTAGTAAAAGAAGAGTAGCAGATGTGGAATCAGATGGCATTTGTTTGTTACAAGATTCAAGCTCATGTATCGATTTCAGTATTTTCGTCAGTCTGCTGTTACCTTTTTGATCCGGTGCTCATTTGTAAAATTAGCCAGCGAATATAGGCCTTATGTGCATTCCATAAGGATAAAATATTTATATCGGGAGTATCGTTATTTTGGAAGTATTTGCGGAGATGTTGTGTAAGCGTTGATTTGTGTTTTTGACAATTCCTTTATTAAAAAAAAAGTGTCCTGTGATGTCCATCCATCTTTAATCAAGCTGCCCAACGGACCAGAAAAATAGCAAAAAAAAAAATGAAAAAACTCAGTCCATCAGGCGGCGTGATTGAAGATGGATGGACATTGCGGGACACTTTATTTTTTTTCTTTTTTAATAAAGGAATTTTCATAAACTGTCTGTTGTGGTTTTTACTTTTTTGACACTTTTTTGGTGAATGAGTAGGGGCACAATGTACTAAACATGTGCAAATCATTTTGTTACGAATTCATTTTTTAATGAATTTTGACAAATTTGAATATTTGAAAATTTGTAAATTTGTAAATTCGTACATTCGAACATTTGTGCATTCATAAATTCGTACATTCGTAAATTCAGAAATTCGTACATTTGTAAATTAGTAAATTAGTAAATTAGTGAATTTGTGAATTTGTAAATTCGGAAATTCAGAAATCTGGAATAATAATTAACTAATAATAACTTAACTATTACTAACTATTAAATTATAGGTATTGTAATTTCCTTTCAAATTTGGCTGTTAGTGAACGTAACACATACAAATTTATCCGAAGTTACCAATTATCCGAAATAATGAATGCCGTATCCAAATGAATGGAATGTAATAAATTAATAATAATAAATAACAATAATAATAATAATAAAAACCTTTTATTATTATTATTTATTAATAATTTGTTCTGTTCCATTTGTTTAGATGCAGCATTTGTTATTTCGGATAATTCGTAACTTCGGATAAATTCGTATTTGTTACGTTCACTAACAGCCAAATTTGAAAGTAAATTACAATACTTATAATTTAATAGTTAGTTACTATTTCAGATTTTCAAATTTTCGGGTTTGTGGATTTTCAAATTTTGAATTTACAAATTTCTGAATTTTCTAATTTACAGATTTACAAATTTACGAATATACAAATTTTCTAATTTACGAATTTACAAATGTACACATTTACAAATGTAGGTATGTGAAAATGTACGAATGTACGAATTTACGAATGTAAGAATGTATGAATTTACGAATTGTGATCATAATGAATGACCCGAAAAACGAAAAAAAAATAAACTAATGAAACGAAAACAAACAAATTTTTTGGCAGTGCACATGTCAACAATGTACCCAATACCCATTCACATGGGTGGGGTGGGATCTAGATGCCCCCTTATTAAAGAGGGCTTCCATATTCCGATAAGTACCCCACCCGCAGACCCCAACAATGGCCAGGGTTGTCGGGAAAAGGCTCTTGTCCCCATCAACATAGGGACAAAGTGTTTTGGGGAGACCCCAAAGCACCCTCCCTATGTTGAGGGCATGAGGCCTGGTATGGTTCAGGAGGGGGGGCGCTCTCTCGTTCCCCCCTCTTTTCCTGTGGCCTGCCAGGTTGAGTGCTCTGATAAGGGTCTGGTAACACCAATTTTTTTTTTAAATTTGGCCTGTAGTTCCCCTTAAAATCCATGCCAGCCCCAAAGGGCCTGGTATGGATTTTGGTTGGACTCCACACTGTTTTTTTTTAATTTGAAGTGGTGTTCCCCTTAAAATCTATACCAGGCCAGAAGGACCTGAAATTGATTTTGGGGGGACCCCGTGTCGTTTTTTTTTTTTTTTTAATCTGTCATAGGCTTCCCCTTAACCACTTCAATGCACTGTATTATATACTCTGCACTGACTGCACTGTATATATATATATATATATATATATATATATATATATATATATATATATATATATATATATATATTAGACTGCTTGCACTGTATATATAGTCTACAGTCTACACTGAATGCACTGTAAAAATAAATATATATATATATATATATATATATATATATATATATATATATACTAAACTGCCTACACGCCACTAACTAACCTGCCTAATCTAGCTTAAGTTCTCTCAATCTCCTCCACATAGCACACTACACAGCCCCGTGTAAGCAACCTTATATAGTGTAAGGCGTGGACTTAGCCCCCCTGAGCCATGATTGACCAAAGGCACCTTGCCTTTGGCCAATCATGGCTCTCACAGCAGATCGCGCTGTAATTGGCCGAAGCATGCAGGTCAGCTGCATGCTTTGACCAATTAGTTCTCCCTAACAAGATCCTTAACTGGCCTCCTATTCTCCTCTTATTTCCAATTCCACCATGATTAGCACCACGCTTGTTCAGGTTCCATTCATTTTCAATGGCACCTAAACGGGGATGCCAGTCTTTTTGTGATTGTCACAAGGAAAATGTTTGCCAGCACACCATGGATCAACAAGGAAGCGTCCAAGCAAATTATTTAAGGCATGATTATTTAGTGCAACATTTTGGAGTCACGCAGGACCCCTTCGTCAGGCATGTGATAAATGTGAAATTACAGTGACAAGTATTTAAATAGTCATAAACCAATCAAAGGAAAGCAAACCACCCCTTGACAGGTGTGAAGTCACAAGTCCATGTTTAAAAAAGTGTCACAGACTAAATGAAAACAAGAATAGCCAGAAATAATGTTAATGCTAGTGGTTGCTAGGCAGCAGGGTGCAGGGATCCGTGGTTGCTAGGCAGCAGGGTGCAAGGATCCGTGGTTGCTAGGCAGCAGGGTGCAGGGATCCATGGTTGCTAGGCAGCAAGTTGGATCCAATTGAAACAGCGATCGTTGTCTAGCGATAGCTAGGCAACAGGGGACACTGCCAGGGTTGGGGGCCACCGATGTCATGGAAACGTATGACGTCAGCAGACCCCACCCACCTAGGCAGATTGTGTCCATGCAAAAAACAAGGGGAGTGAAGGAAACAGTGAATGTAAAAGGTGTAAGTGCATAGAGAGAAATGAAGCCATCAGATCGGGAGAGCAAACAGGGAAAGGAGATAAAGAAGGAAAATAGGTGAAAGAGAAAAGGCAGACCAAGGAGTAATGGAGGACACAGGAAAGTGTAAATAGATAAAGATGAATAGCGGCAAAAAGGAGATATAAAAAGCGGGGGGAGAGCGGGGAAAGGGGGAGAAGAACACATATAAAAAAAGGGGGATATATAAAGAGAAAAAAGGAAAAGAGAGAAAAAAAGGAATAGAAATAAAAGACAAAGGAGAAGAAAATAAGAGAAAAAAAAAATACGAGTGAAAAACAAAAAAAGGAAAAACATGGAGAAGTGAGAATAGGAAAAGGAAGAAATGAGTGGGAAAAGGAAGCAAATTAAGAGGAAGAGGTGCAACTGAGAAAAATGTTGTACAATAAACAGAAAAAAAAACAAGTAAGGAAAATTACCTAAGTAAAAAAAAAAAAAAATGTAAAAAAATAATAAAAAAATAAAAAATAAAAATGAAAAATAAAGAAAAATAAAATAAATAATAAAAAGTAGTCTTTTGTGATTGTCACGTGATAAATCGTGACAAACAGCTTTGCGTGAAGCATGTTACCCTAAAAGAAGCTCCTGCTCTTTTTGGAGTGACAAGCTTCGAGCGATGTGGTTGGACTGTCATTGGGTGGCAATGCCACACTTTTGAGGGCGAACTGTGGTAATAATTACCGTTGTCATGTTAATCTCTCCTTTTCTCTTGACAGAAGCCACTTCAGAAGACTCTCAGGAGGTGACTGTTCCTATCCTGACCAGCGATGAGTGCCAGAAACTATGGGGAACCAAGAGCCAAAGAAACACAATCTGCACTGGTGTCTCCTCCTGCATGGTATGATGGCCTAAAACATTTATTATTGACCAGTGTTGATTCTCTTCAGTCAGCTTGGGGAACAGAACAATATTCTTCTGGATCAGACTAAATGACGTATATATACTGTGGGCGGTCAGGCAAGTGGTTAAATACGGCAGATGCATACTATGCAGAAATACACTCAAAGGAAATAAGTCACAAAATTTCTATGGTATTGCATCAAAAAAGAGCATACCAGTAAGAAATGTATTACTTGCAACAGCACACATACTACCTATATGTGGAATGCACTTGCGGCTACCAGTATGCTTGGAGAACTACTAGAAAATTGGCCACTAGAATAAGGGAACATATTATTACAGTGTATATAATCATCTTAGAACTACACACATTAGGGATCTCAGTCATTTAAAATTGTATTCTATAGATACAATAGGGGGACTAATTTAGGAAGGAGGTGTCATGCAAAGAGACATTTTGGATTTTTTAATTGGAAAGCTTGGCCCCAAATGTCCTTAATATTGATTTAGACATTAATTGTTTTTTAAATAGTTATTAATGTTAGATAGACATGTGCAGAATCTGGGAAGACAATCTGGGAAGTAAAGAATCAGACCACAAATGGTAGAAGCTGATGACCACTCAGCAATCCTCTGGTCTCTGGAGCTACTTTAAATAGGCAAGTGAGTGGCAAGTATTCACGCGGGTCACGGGCACGCACATAAATTAGGGCACATCCGGTTGTCACTCGAGAATTATTATGAGCATGCGCATGAGTTAGGGAATGTCTACTTGTCACTTGAGAAAGCATGTGCACACCTTCATGCACATCTTCACGTACAACCATGCATATGATTTCCCTGACAAGCTAACACTCACCAATGCTCCACTGTCAATCCTGCCTCCATCACAGATGGCGCTGAAATCCTCTGTGCTGGTTGGTGTTGGACCAGACATGAAGGGGAGTGGTGATATCACTCCCTCAATCATGTAACAGTTTTCAGGACTAGTGATTGGCTGCTGCACCTATACACTGTCACATGGGAGGAGGCTATGTGTTTCTTCAATACCTGGAAGCACCGGGTATTTTTGCTAACAGCAGCAAATGCAAAGGATTCCAATCATCTCTGTGTGACTGGGACATGTTGGTGATGACATGGTCATTGCTGGGAGTTAGGGATGGGCTTTATGTTTGGGTCAAACATGAGTTGGACTCGAACATTTGGGGTTTTCGCGGCAAATTCGAACGCCGCAGAACACCCGTTAAAAGTCTATTGGAGAAATCAAAAGTGCTAATTTTAAAGGTTAATATGCAAGTTATTGTCATAAAAAGTGTTTGGGGACCTGGGTTCTGCCCCAGGGGACATGTATCAATGCAAAAAAAAGTTTTAAAAACGGCCTTTTTTTGGGAGCAGTGATTTTAATAATCCTTACAGTGAAACAATAAAAGTGTAATATTCCTTTAAATTTCGTACCTGGGTGGTGTCTATAGTATGCCTGTAAAGTAGCGCATGTTTCCCGTGTTTAGAACAGTCTGACAGCAAAATGACATTTCTAAAGGAAAAAAAAGTCATTTAAAAGTACTCGCGGCTATTAATGAATTGTTGGTCCCAGCAATACACATAAAAGTTCATTGATAAAAACGGCATGGGATTTCCCCACAGGGGAACCCGGAATCAAAATTTAAAAAAAAATGATTGGGGGTCCCCCCAAATTCCATACCAGGCCCTTCGGGTCTGGTATGGATATTAAGGGGGACCCCGCACCAAAATAAAAAAAAATGGTGTGGGGGACCCCCTCAAAATCCATACCAGACCTAATTTTAAGGGGAACCCCATGCCAAAATTTAAAAAAAAATGGCGTGGGGTCCCCCCAAAAATCTATTTCAGACCCTTATCCTAGCACACAACCTGGCAGGCTGCAGGAAAAGAGGGGGGAATGTGAGCGCGCCCCCCCCTCCTGAATCGTACCAGGCCACATGCCCTCAATATTGGGAGGGTGCTTTGGGTTAGCCCCCCATAGCACCTTGTCCCCCCCTTGAAGAAGAACACTGAAGGAAGACCAGAAGAATATGGAAGAAGAAGCGGGGAAAGAACACATTAATAAAGGAATTGTCAAAAACTGTCTGTTGTCTTTTTTTTGTCATTTTTGTCACTTTTTATGTGAAATGGTAGGGGTACCATTACCAATTCACACAGGGGGCAGGATTTAGGGGTCCTCTTGTTAATGAGGGCTTCCAGATTGTTATAAGCCCCCCGCCCGCAGACCCCACAACCACTGGGCAAGGGTTGTGGGGATGAGGCCCTTCTCCCCATCAACATGGGGACAAGGTGCTTTGGGGGGCTACCCCAAAGCACCCTCCCAATGCTGAGGGCATGTGGCCTGGTACGGTTCAGGAGGGGGGGTGCTCTCTCATCCCCCCTCTTTTCCTGCGGCCTGCCAGGTTGCATGCTCGGATAAGGGTCTGGTATGGATTTTGAGGGGGACCCTCACACCATGTTTTTTTATTTTGGCGCGGGGTTCCCCTTAATATCCATACCAGACCCGAAGGGCCTGGTATGGAATTCGGGGGGACCCCCACGCATTTTTTTTTTTAAATCTTGGTTCGGGGTTCCTCTGTGGGGGAATTCCATGCCGTTTTTATCAATGAAATTTTATGTGTATTGCCGGACCGACAATTCATTATAGCCGCTAGTAGTTTTAAATTACTTTTTTTCCTTTAGAAATGTCATTTTGCTGTCAGACTGTTCTAAACATGTGCGCACAAATTTGTTGCCTGTTCACATGTTCTGGTGCGAACCGAACGGGGGGGGGGATGTTCGACCCATACCTACTGGGAGTACGTGACTGTCCATCAGGTACATGACTTCCGTTGGTGACTGAGCCCACCAAACTCCCATCAGTAACTGAAATACATCTTTTCACTGACTTTATTCAATGCACTAACTGGTACAAAAAATGAAGCAATCAGGAAGCCTTCCAATTGATATTGGGCGAGGAAGGAGGGGAATTTTCAGGTAGGAGGGATGTCCAGGTGTTAGCAGATATTTCTCTGGTTCCATAGTCCTGTAAAAACTGCAGACCAATAATGCATACCATACATTCATTGAAATACTAATGGGAAACTTTCTTAGAACTTCTGATTTTGCTTCTTTTTAAGGTGGACCGTGGTGCAGGCCTTCTGTGTGAGAGGAATGGAACCAAGATCCTGGCCGGTATTGCCTCCTCTTCCTGCTCTACATCTAAGCCTGCCATCTTCACTGATATCTCCATCTACAGGGACTGGATAGACCAGACTATACAAGATAACTAAATATGGTTTAATCCATGTCTGATAGTCAATAAAGTGACATTGCATTGAAAGATCTCTGTGGATTTTTTGAATCGCGTTCATACATTCACAAAGAACACATTCAATTAATTGGGTAAATGATGTTATGAGATGTTGGCTTTATGTTGAGGCAGTGACCAGGGTGCAAGTCTCCATGTTCTGTTTGTTTAATTGTCTTGTATCTGATAGTAAATGACAGCTGAAGGGAGACAAACAAATGGGGACGGCCCAAATATCTATTATGCAAGAACAAAAACATGTGCCACAGTCTCCCTAAATGGGTACATTTCTAGAGTCTCCACTATTAACCACTTGCTTACTGGGCACCTAAACCCCTCTCCTACCCAGACCAATTTTTCAGCTATTAGCGCTTTCACTCTTTCAATGACAATTGCGCGGTCATACAGCACTGTACCCAAATGAAATTGTTATCACTTTTTTCCACATAAAGGGGTTTCTTTTGGTGGTATTTGATCACCTCTGGGTTTTTTATTTTTTGTTAAAAAAATTTTAAATACCAAATTTAAAAAAAAAATAAAAAAACGTTTTATATTTTGTTAATAAATTTTGCAAACAGGTAATTTTTCTCCTTCATTGATGTACGCTGATGAGGCTGCACTGATGGGCACTGATAGGCTGCACTGATGGGCACTGATAGGCTGCATTAATGGGCACTGATAAGGCGACACTGATGGGCACTGATAAGGCTGCACTGATGGGCACTAATAGGTAGCACTGGTGGGCATTGATGAGGTGGCACTGGTGGGCACTGATAGGTGGCACTGATGGGTGGCACTGATGGGAATTGATAGGTGACACTGAAGGGCACTAATAGGTGCCACTGATTGGTGGCGCTGATAGCTGGAACTGGTGGGCACTGATGGGTGGCAGTGATGGGCACTGATCGCACTAGTAGGTGACACTGATAGGCAGCATTGCTAGGTGGCCATGGATAGGTGGCACTCGTGGCCATTGATAGGTGGCACTGATTGCTGGCACTGATGTACTGGTGGGCACTGACTGGTGGGCACTGTGGGCACTGATTCGTGGCACTGGCAGGCGGTACTGGTGGGCACATATGAGGTGGCTTCGCCGCTTCCTCTTTGAGACCGATGTCCCTACAGCAGAAGCTGGTGATCTGCTTTTTTTTTCTCCTCATGCTTTCAGCGTGAGGAGAAAAAAAAACGATTACCGATCTTCTGTTTACATCATGTGATCAGCTGTCATTGGCTGACAGCTGATCACGTGGCAAGGGGTCGGGATTGACCCCTTACTCCCATCTGTGATCACCCGAGTCTCACTGACTCGGGTGATCACAGCGCGTGCCGCGCGCGCCCTTCAGGGGGCGTGGCGAGCATGCAAGGGGGAGGACGTCTACTGACAGCCTCCCGGCAAAGCCATTATTTGGCTATAGCGCGAATCTGAAGGGGTTAAAACCATTTAGGGTGAGATGCATTAGAGGGGTTAACTGTCAGAGGGGAGATTTGCTGTGCACTCCATGGAATGAATGTGCCTGGAGTGCGGCCTTTCCCCTCTTTTTATAATCTGTTGCAGACTGAGGACACCTGGAGCAGGTAAAATCTCTGGATTGAAGGTGAATATTGCAGCAAAGCTGGTTTTCATTTATTTGTGGATTTTATTTTTAACTGTCTTTAAATAAACACATAAAACACAAATGGGAAAGCATTGTAACAGCAATAAAAGCTACAGTAGGTCTGTCATAGAAATGAATGAGCTTATGTCTAAACCAAAACAGCAGATTTATAAGGGGTGGACCAAATAACAAAAACATGTCACCGTTATATCAATATCCATATGATTATATGGAGCCGATTCAGTCCCTCCTAGAAAGGTGTCCTACAAGTCCCGGACTGTGTGTAGGGTTATGCCGCCATGTTCTCCAGAGGAGAAGTCTCCTTTTCCATGAGGGTGAAGAAGGTAGAAATCTATTTCATACTTCAGACTACTTTATAAAGGTTTGTGAGGCAGGTGGAATCCGTATTCAAGCCTGTAATAGGATCTACAACGTGGGTGCTCTGGCTCTCTGATGTTCTCCGACCATCAAACACAAACATCACCTATGAAAATAGTAGAGCCGGCAACTCCTCAGTCCATGCAAATTTCTTTAGTGGTACATGGTAATGAGTATAAAAGCCAGGGGCTTATGTGTTTCGTCTGAAAGCCTTGAATACTGCACCGGTGCGGTGATCAAGGCTTTCAGCCAAAATGCTAAGCCCCTGTGCTGTATAGATTCTCACTTACTAATAATAATAAACCTTTCAATTGCGTATTTTTTGTACTGATAAATTATATTTTTATATATAAAATCTCTGTTTCCAATATGTTTGCACCCAACCCCCCCCCCCAAAAAAAACCTCTCTGTATCTATTAAATATTCAGGGATGCTGGCATCTTTTTTGAATTTGCACAAATCCATATCACCCCCCTCCCTTCTGAATGTTCCCAAGTTGAGAGCTGCTTGATGAATCCTATGCCTCCTACACGTCCGATAAGGGTATTGATGGATGGAGAAACCTGTAGTTCCACTTTAGAGCTTTTAGACACTGAGCTGATGTCTAAATGTGTCAAGTTAACTGCTTCCCGACCAGCCGCCGCAGTTATACTGTGGCAGGTTTGCTCCCCTGGGCGAGCCGTTGTAGCTGTACATCGGCCGCTTTAAGACCACTGAGGGGGGCACGCGCAAGCCCCACGGCTCGACGACTGAGCTGATACGCGTGCTCGGAGGTCGCGATGTCCGCAGGGCACCCATGATCGCTCCACACAAAGACAAATAGAAATAGACAGATCTCCATTATGTCAGGGGTGAGTAGACTGATCTGTTGTTCCTACTGCTTAGGAACAACAATCTTTTCCTCCCCCAGGCAGTCCCATCCCCCCACAGTTAGAAACACTCCCTAGGACACACATTTAACCCCTTGATTGCCCCCTAGTGTTAACCCCTTCCCTGCCAATGACATTTATACAGTAATCAGTGGTTGTTTTTAGCTATGATCGCTGTATAAATGTCAATGGTCCCAAAATAGTGTCAAAAGTGTCCGATTTGTCCGCCGCAATATTGGAATCCTGCTAAAAATTGCAGATCGCCACCATTACAAGTAAAAAAAAAAAAATAATAAAAATGACATAAATCTATCCCCTATTTTTTAAACGCTATAACTTTTGCACAAACCAATCAATATACGCCTATTGCGATTTTTTTTTTTTTACCAAAAATATGTAGAAGAATACATATCGGCCTAAACTGAGGAAAAAAATTTGTTTTTAAAAAAAATGTGGGGGGATATTTATTATAGCAAAAGGTTAAAGGTCAAATTTGTCGCTCTTTCTTTTTGCTATAGCTCAAAAAATAAAAACCGCAGAGGTGATCAAATACCACCAAAAGAAAGCTCAATTTGTGGGAAAAAAGGACTTTAATTTTGTTTTTGTACAAAGTCGCAATTGTCAGCTCAAGCGTTGCAGTGCCAAATCACAAAAAGTGCTCTGGTCATTAAGTGGCCAAATCTTCCGGGGCTGACGTGGTTAAAGGGGTTGTAAAGGTAGAAGGTGCATTCTATACATTTAGATAATAAGCCTTCTGTGTGTAGCATCCGCCCTAATACTTACCTGAGGTCCATCTCTGTCCAGCAATGTCCACGAGTGTCTCAGTCGTCCGAGATTCTCTCTACTGATTGGCTGAGACACAGCAGTGGTGCCATTGGCTGCCACTGCTGTCAGAGTCAGCTAGCCAATCAGGAGAGAGGGTGGGCCGGGATGGGGCTCTGTGTCTAAATGGACACAGGAAGCTGTGACTGGGCTTGGGTGCCCCCATAGCAAGCTGCTTGCTGTGGGGGCACTGAACAGGAGGGAGGGGCCAGGATCGCAGAAGGGGGACCCGAGAAGAGGAGGATCCAGGCTGCTCTGTGCAAATCCAACTGCAACAGAGCGGGTAAGTATAACATGTTTGTTATTTTTATAGGAAAAAAAACAAGACTTTACAATCACTTTAATTTCTTTAAGCTGTAGATACCATTGACTAGGCAACCCAAGAGATGAGTGAGCAGGTTTACAGGATTGTATTTTTCAGTTGGTTTAGTTAGTAGTTTGTTGCCCTGTTGCAGGAAATGGAGTAGGACGGAGGTCAGCAACCCGTAGATCGTTATTTACCAGAAGATCACGGACAGGTGACTGGTAGGTCACAGTCTGGGCATGCTGATCCTCCATTCCAGAGCATCAGAGTGTAATGCAGAGGGACTACTTCTAAAGTTGCAAAGAAAGGGTACCCCCCAATCACATGGGACTTTTAAGGCAACTTGGTAAGAAAATCGAATATATATATATATATATATATATATATATATATATATATATATATATGTATAAAAAATTGACAAAATTTATTTAAAGTATTGTTAAAAACTCCTAGGTGCATACATCACCGATTAGAACATAAATTTAGAAAGAAAAAACAATACAGTTGATATGGTTGAAAACTGTTGATCTCATTTATGGTTTTCCCGACGCATTTCAGGATTTCGGTGTTGAAAAATAAGGAGAAAATTAAGCAAATAACAAACTATCATAAAAGTCTTCTCAGTATATGAAAACTAGGGATGAGCTTTCTGTTTGGGTCGAACATGAGTTTAACTCGAACATTGGCTGTTCGCCCGTTCGTCAAAAACCAAACATTATGGGCTGTTCGCGCCAAATTTGAGCGGCGCGTAATGGCCCATAATGCACTGCAGGAGCGCAGTGCATTGCTGTATGATGATTGAGCAGAGCATGCACCATGACCTGCATGCTTTGGCAGGATGCCTTAGGCCAATCATGGCTCAGGGGGACTAAGTCCACGCCCCACACTATATAAGGCTGCCTACACGTCGGCCCTGTGTAGTGTGTCAATACCGTGGACGGAGAGAGAGTGTCATTTAGATTGAGAAGGCAGGCAGATTATTCAGTTAGCTGCAGTGTATTTAATATATATACATACAAACAGTCAAACAGTCTCTCTCACATATATATATATGGATCAGGGTGTTTAGTACACACCCCACACTATATAAGGCCACCTGCACGTCGGCCCTGTGTAGTGTGTTCCGGCATTGAGAGACAGAGACAGAGAGACAGTGTCATTTGATTTAAGTTAGATAGATTAGGCAGGACAGGCAGTCAGTTAGCTGAGCTTACAGTGTATTGTGTATATATATGCATCCCAGGTGTTGTATATACAGTATATATATATATATATATATATATACACTGTATTTAGTTTAGCTATATTCGTTCCTGTTATTATCTTCCTACTGAAAGGCAGGCAAATTGTGTTGTTACAGTATTTGAAGAAAATTGCTGGTGTTCTTCTGATCCTATTAGTCCTATTAGCTACAGTATTTACAGTAAGTGTAGTGCGACCTCTGCACAGTGTTCAGCTAAAGCTACCTGTAGAAGATTGGTGGTGTTTTTCTGATCCTATCACTACCGCAGGCAGTTACATTATTTTTTAGTGTAGTGCGACCTCTGCACAGTGTTCAGCTAAAGCTACAGGTTATAGGGCGTACACACGGTCGGACTTTGTTCGGACATTCCGACAACAAAATCCTAGGATTTTTTCCGACGGATGTTGGCTCAAACTTGTTTTGTCTACACACGGTCGCACAAAGTTGTCGGAAAATCCGATCGTTCTAAACGCGGTGACGTAAAACACGTACATCGGGACTATAAACGGGGCAGTGGCCAATAGCTTTCATCTCTTTATTTATTCTGAGCATGCGTGGCACTTTGTCCGTCGGATTTGTGTACACATGATCGGAATTTCCGACAATGGATTTTGTTGTCGGAAAATGTTATCTCCTGCTCTCCAACTTTGTGTGTCGGAAAATCCGATGGAAAATGTCCGATGGAGCCCACACACGGTCGGAATTTCCAACAACACGCTCCGATCGGACATTTTCCATCGGAAAATCCGACCATGTGTACGGGGCATTAGTGTAGTGAGACCTCTGCGCAGTGTTCAGCTAAAGCTACAAGTTAGTGTAGTGCGACCTCTGCACAATGTTCAGCTAAAGCTACAAGTTAGTGTAGTGCGACCTCTGCACAGTGTTCAGCTAAAGCTACCTGTAGAAGATTGGTGGTGTTCTCATATTAATAATACTACAGGCAGGCAGTTGATTTTGCTAGCTGCAGTATCAGTATATATATATATATATATATATATATATATATATATATATATATATATCCCAGCTTAGTGCAGCTACATCTCACTGCAGGCCATTAGTATGTCTGGAAGGCCAACAAGGAGAGGCAGACAGCCACAAGCCAATAAAAGAGGGCAAGCAGGCTCTGTGTCTAGAGGCAACAGTGCTGGTCGGGGACACAGTACATCCTCATTAGCACGTGGCCATGGGACACGATTGGCTTTGTTTTCGGCAACTGGCCATGTTGAACCGCAACATGCGGAAGACTTGGTGGATGAGTGGATGACCAAGCCGTCCTCATCCTCCTCATCCTCTCTAATCCATGCTCAGGGTACTTTGTCTAGCAAAGCAGCTGCCAACGCAGCCTCTTCCCTCGGCTCAATGGCATCAGTGACTCCTTCCCTACCACCATCAAGTCCTCCTGAGGAGTCCCTAGAACTGTTTGACCACAGTGTTGGGTACATGCTCCAGGAGGATGCCCAGCATTTAGAAGGCTCTGCTGATGATACTGAGTTGGTGAAGCCAGTAATGTGAGCACTGACAGAGGGGGTGCCCAAGAAGGACAGCAATCTGGTAGACATGTTCCCCCTGCTGCAGCATACTGCCAGGTTTGCTCCAGTGATGAGGAGGGAGGGGATGATGAGGTCACTGACTCAACGTGGGTGCCTGATAGGAGAGAGGAGGAGGAGGAGGAGGAGGAGGAGGAGAGGAGGAGGAGGCACATCACCAACGAGGCAGGATGCCCTCCAGGGGCCAGTCTAAGGGCAACACACTGACTGCATCATACCTCAGAGCTCCGCATGTGCAGGGCACTGCTGCCTCTGTGCGTTATTCCAAAAGTTCTTTGGTGTGGGCTTTTTTGAGATGAGTGCATCAGATGGCATCGCTGCTATTTGCAACATATGTCTCAAGCGTATCTCGTGTGGCCAAAACATCTCCCGCTTGGGCACCACATGCTTGACAAGACATATGTTGACCTGCCATGCAGTTTGTTGGCAAGCATACCTGAAAGACCCACACCAAAGAACAAAGAGGACCTCTCCTTACTCCTCATCAGCTGGGATCTCCAACCCCACTATACCTTCAGTCCTCTCTGACACCTGCACTGAGAGGAATGAAGGTGTAGAATTAGGTGTGTCACAGCCAAGTACTTGCGGGCAATCTGCTATCAGTACACCGACGTCAGATTGTACCAGGCAAATTTCCCTGCCCCAGCTGCTGCACCGCCAAAAGAAGTTCGCTCCCAGCCATCCACATGGTCAGCGGCTTTTTCTCAAGGAAGGCGATTCCGGCTCTCTACCGGCATGTGGAAGGCAATGTCTTGGCCTTGCTGGACAGGGCAGTCAGCGGTAAGGTGCCTATTACTGCTGACTCATGGTCTAGCAGGCATGGACAGGGACGTTACCTAAGTTTCACGGCGCATTGGGTGACTCTTCTGGCAGCTGGGAAGGATGCAGGACAAGGTGCAGTAGTGTTGGAGGTTGTTCCGCCACCACTCCTCCATAATGCTACTACTAGTGATTCTGACACACCTCTCTCCTCCACCCCCTCCTCTTCTTCTTCCTCCATGGCCTCTTCCTGCCCCTCCATAGGCGTTCAAGGGGCTACGCAAGTACGCAAGCCAAAAGATGCCATGCGGTGCTTGAGCTGGTGTGCTTGGGGGACAGGAGCCACACTGGGGCCGAGGTTCTGTCAGCTATGCAGGGGCAGGTTCAGAGGTGGTTGACGCCATACCAACTTAAGGCAGGAATGGTGGTTTGCGACAATGGAACCAACCTCCTCTCCGCCCTCCGAAAGGAAAAATGACCCATGTGCCCTGTTTTGCTCCGAAACTAGGTAGTACAGTGGTTCTTGGGCAGGTACCCGGGCTTACAGGATGTCCTGAGGCAGGCCAGGAATGTCTGTGTGCATTTCCGCTGGTCATATAATGCCAGTGCTCGGCTGGCAGACCTTCAAAAGGAATTTAACCTGCCGAAGAACCGCCTAATCTGTGACATACCCACCAGGTGGAACTCAACGTTGGCCATGCTGCAGCAGCATCACATGCAGCAGAGGGCCATCAATGAGCACCTGTGCGACTATGGCACCAGGACAGGGTCAGGGGAGCTTGTTTTTTTCCCCACGCCAGTGGGCCATGATCAGGGATGCATGCACTGTCCTGTCACCATTTCAGGAGGCCACAAGGATGGTGAGCATTGACAGTGCATGCATCAGTGACACTGTCCCCCTTGTCCACCTGTTGGAGCACACACTGCGTGGAATAAAGGACAGGGCACTTGAGGCAGAACAGAGGCAGGAAGAGGAGGACTTCCTTAGCTCTCAAGGCCCCCTTTAACTAGACAGTGTTCCTGTGTGCAATCACACAGGAAGAGGACGAGGAGGAGGAGGATTGTGTCAGTATGGAGGTGGAGCCTGGCACTCAGCATCAGCAGCAGTCTTTAAGGGATCATTTACAGTCCCAAGAAACACATGGACTTGTACGTGGCTGGGAGGAGGTGGCTGCAGATCATGTCGTCCTTAGTGACTCATAGGACTCCGGACCGAATGCCTAAGCAAACCTACGCTGCATGGCCTCCCTGATCCTGCAAAGCCTGCGGAAGGATCCTTGTATTTGTGGTATCAAGGAGAAGGAACAATACTGGTTGGCAACCCTCCTTGATCCACGTTACAAGGGTAAGGTTGCGGACCTTATCTTGCCGTCGCAGAGGGAGCAAAGGATGAAACATCTTCGGGAGGCCTTGCAGAAAGGTCTGTGCAACGCGTTCCCAGAGACTGGCAGGTTACAAACTCCTGTTTCTTGACAACGTGTTGCTGAGGCTTCGGTCAGTCAAAGAAGGAGCGGTGGAGAAGGTGGCGTTCAGACAATTTTTTAGTCCGCAGCCCCAAGGTATGATCGGTTCCAGCAAACATCACCAGCATCTGTTTTACATGGTGCAGGAATACCTAGGGGCAAGATCTGACTTGGACACCTTTCCCACCGAAAATCCTCTGGGTTACTGGGTCTTGAGGATGGATCACTGGCCAGAGCTTGCACAATATGCAATTGAGCTACTGGCCTGTCCTGCATCCAGTGTTCTTTCGGAACGCACATTCAGTGCTGCTGGAGGCTTTGTAACTGATCACAGGGTGCGTCTGTTCACCGACTCTGTCGATCGACTAACCTTCATAAAAATGAATCAGTCTTGTATCACCACCAGATATCAAGCACCTGATGTTGATGTAACTGAATAATTTTTTTTGAAATGTCAGATCCCTTCAAAGACTGCCTATGCTGATGCTGAGTGACTATCCCTGAGTAATTATCCTCTTCCTCCTCAATCATCACGCTGATAGCTTGTAAGAACATTTTTGGTTCTGGGCACCACCACCAGTGCCTAAGGCCCAACCCCTGTTTAACAGGGGTGTGTAATTACAATTTTTGATGCAATTCTTTGCAGCAGGGCTAGTTCCTGCACTTCAACTAGAGTATCTGCGAGGGGTTGCAGTGTTGTGGCACCAGCACCAGTGCCTTAGGCCCAATTATTCAGCCCCTGTTTAACAAGGGCGTGTAATTACAATTTTTGATGCAATTCTTTGCAGCAGGGCTAGTTCCTGCACTCCAACTAGAGTGTCTGTAAGGGGTTGCAGTGTTGTGGCACCAGAACCAGTGCCTAAGGCCCAATTTCTCAGCCCTTGTTTAATAGGGGCGTGTAATTACAATTTTTGATGCAATTCTTTGCAGCAGGGCTAGTTCCTGCGCTCCAACTAGAGTATCTGTGAGGGGTTGCAGTGTTGTGGCACCAGTGCCTAAGGCCCAATTTCTCAGCCCCTATTTCACAGCAGGGCCCATTTCTGCGCCCACCAAGAGTAACTGTGAGGACTTACAGTGTTGTGGCACTAGCACCACCACCACCACCAAAGGCCCAATTTTTCTGCCCCTGTTCAACAGGGGCATGTAATTACAATTCTTGATCTAATATTTCACAGCAGGGCCCTGTGAGGGCTTACAGTGTTGTGGCCACAACAACACCTAAGGCCCAAATTTCTGCTGAGTATATAGGGCAGGCCCCTACTTTCAAACATCCAACTTACAAACAACTCCTACTTGCAAACAGAAGGAGACAACGGAAGTGAGATGAAATCTACCCAAAGGAAGGGAAATTCTCTCCTGTAATAGTTAATATGGGAAAAACTTTTCTCCTTTACACTGATGCTTTATCACCAATCCTTGTTTCACAAAAAAACCCAAATTTTCAAAAAACATTTGTCATTGGGACAAAAAGTGAGGTGAAATCTTCTGAAGAGGAGCACAGACAGCAAAACCAATGTCACAGGGGTGATAACCCTTCCCTATGTTTTCCAAAAAGCTTAAAAAAGATTTTTTGGCTGGAGCTAAACACGTTAAAAATGTACCAGTTCAAAATTACAAACAGATTCTACTTAACAACAAACCTACAGTCCCTGTCTTGTTTGTACCGCCTGTATACTGCTGTTCAGAGTATATAGGGTCTGGGGGCCCCACACCTTTCCTTTTTTAATTTGGGTGCGGGGTTCCCCTTAATATCCATACAAGACCCAAAGGGCCTGGTAATGGACTGGGGGGGTACCTATGCCATTTGTCTCACTGATTTTCATCCATATTGCCAGGACCTGACATTACATTAAAGCTGCAAGCAGTTTTAAATGACTTTTATTCCTTTAAAAATGACATTTTGTGCAGGGACTGTTCTAAACACGGGAAACATGCGCCACTTTTGCAGGCATACTATAGACACCCCCCAGGTACGATATTTAAAGGAATATTTCACTTTTTTTTTTCTTTTACTTTAAGCATTATTAAAATCACTGCTCCCGAAAAAACATCCATTTTTAAAAGTTTCTTTTGCATTGATACATGTCCCCTAGGGCAGGACCCGGGTCCCCAAACCATTTTTAGGACAATACCATGCAAATTAGCCTTTAAAATGTGCACTTTTGATTTCGAACGTTCGAGTCCCATAGACGTCAATGGGGTTCTAACGTTCGTGCGAATTTTCGGTCCGTTCACAGGTTCTGGTGCGAACCGGGGGGGTGTTTGGCTCATCCCTAATCGCCAGCATCTGATTTACATGGTGCAGGAATACCTAGGGGAAAGATTAGACTTGGAGACCTTTCCAACCGAAAATCCACTGGGTTACTGGGTCTTGAGGATGGATCACTGGCCAGAGCTTGCACAATGGCAAGAAGGAGACACAGTTGGGGGGGGGAGAAATTGCTGCTCACCCCTATTATGAAGGCAAAAAATAGGAAAAGGATTTCCCCAGGTGGGGTTTTTAGGCAGCGGGGATTGAAATATTAGACCAATGTTGTATAAAAAGAATAATGTTTATTATACAAAGAATAAATTTACACAAGGATTGTTAAAAAAATGAGCTCTGATATAGAGTGTTTACAAAACTAGTAGAGGCAGACGCATTTATACAGACTTAATTTTCCATAACAACATCATATAGATATTATCAATATTGAAAAAAAGGACCTGACGTTTGTATATTTTTCAACAGACAGATCTCTGAAGAAGACCTATAGGTTGAAATGCGTCAGATCCTTTTTTTCAATATTGATCATATCTATATGATGTTGTTATGGAAAATGATGTCTGTATAAATGCGTGTCTGCCTCTACCAGTTTTGTAAACAATCTATATCAGAGCTCATTTTTTTAGCAATCCTTGTGTAAATATATTCTTTGTATAATAAACATTATTCTTTTTATACAACATTGGTCTAATATTTCAAACCCCGCTGCCTAAAAACCCCACCTGGGGAAATCCTTTTCCTATTTAAAGCTTGCACAATATGCAGTTGAGCTACTGGCCTGTCCTGCATCCAGTGTTCTTTCTGAATGCACATTCAGTGCTGCTGGAGGCTTTGTAACCGATCACAGAGTGTGCCTGTCCACAGACTCAGTTGATCGGCTCACCTTCATAAAAATGAATCAGTCTTGGATCACCAGCTACCAAGCACCTGATGCTGATGAAACCGATTAATTTTTCTATGAATGTGAGATCCCTTGAAGACTGCCTATCTTGAGTGACTATCCTGTTATGCTGAGTGACTATCCTATTCCTCCTCAATGTTCATGTTGATATCTTCTAAGAACATTTTTGTTCCAGGGCACCACCACCAGTGCCTAAGGCCCAATTTTTCTGCCCCTGTTTAACAGGGGCATATAATTATAATTTTTGCTGTAATATTTGGCAGCAGGGCTCATTCTTGCGCTCAACTAGAGTATCTGTGAGGGTTTGCAGTGTTGTGGCACCACCACCAGTGCCTAGGGCCCAATTTTTCTGCCCCTGTTCTACAGGGGCATGCAATTACAATATTTGCTCTAATATTTCAAAGCAGGGCCTGTTCCTGCACTCAACAAGAGTATCTCTGATACTTTACAGTGTTGTGCCACCACTACCACCATCACCGCCTAACACCCAATTTTTCTGCCCCTGTTTAAAAGGGGCATGTAATTACAATATTTGCTCTAATATTTCACAGCAGAGCTCGTTCCTGCGCTCAACAACAGAATCTGTGAGGTGTTACAGTGTTGTTGCACCACCACCACTGCCTAAGATCCAATTTTTCTGCCCATGTTTAAAAGGGGCATGTAATTACAATTTTAGATTTAATATTTCACAGCAGGGCCCGTTCCTGTGCCCACCAAGAGTAACTGTTAGGGCTTACAGTGTTGTGGCACCACCACCACACCACCACCAAAGGCCCAATTTTTCTAACCCTGTACAACAGGGGCATGTAATTACAATTCTTGATATAATATTTCACAGCAGGGCCTGTTCCAGTGCCCACCAAGAATAACTGTGAGGGCTTACAGTGTTCTGGTACCACCAACACCTAACCCAAATTTCTGCAGAGTATATAGGGCAGGCCCCTACTTTCAAACATCCGACTTACAAACGACTCCTACTTACAAAGGGAGGGAGACTACAGGAAGTGAGAGGAAATCTACCCCTAGGAAGGGAAATTCTCTCCTGTAAGAGTTAATATGGAAAAAGGTGTCTCCATTGATGCTTTATCACCAATCCTTGTTTCCCTAATAACCCAAATTTTTCAAAATCCTATTGTCATTGGGACAGAAAGTGAGGTGAAATCTTCTGAACAGGGGCACAGACAGCAAAACAAATGTTACAGGGGTGATAACTCTTCCCTATGTTATCCAAAAAGCTTAAAAATAGATTTTTTGACTGGAGCTTTACTTACAAAATGTACCTGTTCCAAATTACAAACAGATTCTACTTAAGACCAAACCTACAGTCCCTGTCTTGTTTGGACCACCTGTATACTGCTGTTCAGAGTATATAGGGCCTGGGGGCCCCATGCCTTTCCTTTTTTAAATTTGGGTGTGGGGTCCCCTTAATATCCATACAAGACCCCAAGGGCCTGGTAATGGGCTGGGGGAGGGGAGGTGCCATTTTCCTCAATAGTTTTCATCCATATTGCCGGGACCCGACATGACATTACAGCCGCAAGCACTTTTAAATTACTTTTATTCTTCTAGAAATGTCATTTTGCTCTCGGACTGTTCTAAACATGGAAAACATGCACCCCTTTACAGGCAAACTATAGACACCCCCCAGGTACGATATTTAAAGTAATATTTCACTTTTTTTTAAATCACTGCTCCCGAAAAAAACGTCTGTTTTTAAAACTTTTTTTTGCATTGATCCATGTCCCCTGGGGCAGGACCCCGGGTCCACAAACACTTTTTATGAAAATTACTTGCATAAAAGCCTTTAAAATTAGCACTTTTGATTATTCATGTTTGTGTCCCATAGACTTTAACGCTGTTCACGTGTTCGAACAAATGTTTAGCCTGTTCGCATGTTCTGGTGCGAACCAAACAGGGGGGGTGTTCGGCTCATCCCTACTCTCTATCCCTGTAAAGAAAAACCTTTTTGGAAGCCTTACTGACCTGCTCCGACCAGGTCCCATGCTGAGCTGTCAGCCATGACTTCTCTGTGGAGGCGGGTGCAGAGAAGACAGAGGACAATTGAAGCCGCATAGTAACTCTATGGGTGACGTCACTTCCCATTCATTCCACAGCCGTTGTAAATCGTGTCCTCTGCAGAGCTTCCGGTGCTGGAGTTCGAGTCAGAGCGGGTCAGATCGGCTTCCAAAAAAGGTATGTATACTCATCTTTTCCTTACAGGAATAGAGAGGTTAGTGTTAGATCCCTGGTGTCTATTGATGGAGGGATTTTAGATTTTGCATGGACTTTCACTTTAAACCTCGAGGTCTTGGTTGAACTTTAGAATTGTATTGCTGGTTTGTGCCATTATTTTCTCTTGTTATGTTGTATGCTGGAGCCTTTTCTTTAAAAAAAGAAAGAAAAAAAAGGTTAAATCCCCACACTACTGAGCGGAAATGGAGCCCAGGATCCATAATGGATTTTGGCCTAACTAAAAAGTGGAATTAGTTATGAGGTTCTTAGTCGACTTGAGGGATGCGTTGGTGAGATCTTGGAATCCAAAATCTGTGTGTGTTTAGGGGTGAAAATTCTGTATTGTAGAACCACAATATTCATTGATTATGGAGATGTTCTTCATCGTAAATAAAATCCACTCTTTAGGTAATATTGTGGAAATGACATACTGTGATACATGGACTAGTAATAGATTCCATCACTTAGTGAGAGTGTTGATAAGTGACATTCTCCTGTAACACCTGTTTCTTCATATCTTTTCCTTCAGTCCACATTGGTGGAATATTTGGATTTGCTAAATGTTGGCTTATAAGGAGGCCTACATTGTCCTAATAACAAGCCTGGAGCTCTCCCGTGATTGGCTGAATGAGCGTATGTAAGCTGAACAGACTTTACAATCGTCCTCTTACCCAAGAAAAGCAGAAAATGACAACACTGTGGGCCTTGTCCTGTTCTGCCTGGTCCTGTTCAGCGGAGCTTATGATGAGTACTTATATATGTTTTGTAGCACACTGTAATATATATATACATACAGTATATTAGCCTGGCTTTGAATATTTTATTCTTTTGAATAGATAAATACAAGTAAAAATACAAATTAAAAAAAAAAATCTCAGGTTGCGTTGTTCCCACCATCAGGCCCTTAATCTCTGGCTACGCCAGGGTTATGAATGGTGAAAAAACTGTCTCTGGTTCTTGGCCATGGCAGGTATCTCTTCAGGTACGATTGTTTCTTAACAAGGTTTAATGTCATTTCTAGGAATCGGTCAGCTCAGAATGCCATCCATTGTGTATTGATACAGATACACATACAGGTATAGGTAAAAAGAAGTGTCCCTCCAGAGAACATCAAGGACAAGAAGATGTCACTTAGACTAAAAAAGGACATAAAGAATCAACATAAGTACGTCAGTGATGAGAGGACTGAATGGGAAATGGTTTGAACAAACAATGCAGAACATCATGAAACAGTAATGAACAATCCAAAACCAATAAAAAACACAATGGGTGTGTGGTTGGCGTACTCCATATGACGGGGTGAATAAATAACACCTGGACATGAGGTATCCCAATCACCTGACCCATTATACCAAATGTCCCTGAAAGGTGAGTGGGAAAAGTAAGGCAGGAGGGAGGAGTAGCATCAAGATTTGGGGACTTCGGACCAATCACTAGAAATGTAGGAGGCTGGAGATTTGCCAGTTGGAGAGGGAGGAGTATCCTGCAATAGACCCCATACACGGAGGCTGGAGATATCATCATTTGGAGTCATGATGGGTAAGATTTTTTTTTGAGGAGAGTTAAGAAGCTTAGTGGGATAGCCCCATTTATAGGAAGTCTTCTGCACACAGAGATCATCTGTAACACATTTTAATTGTTTCTGTTTCTAAGTGGTAGATGCAAAAATATCTGAACATAGAGGGTCAAGACCTGGATCAACTGTTAGTGGCAGAAAGCTGTAGTTCCAGTGTGCACCAGCGGGTGTCTCCCAAAAGCCAGCAGTTTCTAGTAAACCATTGATGCTGGCTGCTGGACAGGTATATAGGCCCTCTGCAGCTCAGTGTCTAAAAGCTCTAAAGTGGAACTACAGGTTTCTCCATCCATCAATACCCTTATCGGACGTGTAGGAGGCATAGGATTGATCAAGCAGCTCTCAACTTGGGTACATTCAGAAGGGAGGGTGGTGATATGGATTTGTGGCAAAAACAAAAAAGGCGCAAACATTCCTGAATATTCAATAGATACAGAGAGGGTTTTTTTTGGGAGGGGGGTGAGTGCAAACATATTGGAAACAGAGAATTTATATATAAAAATATATTTTATTAGTACAAAAAAATAGGCAATTGAAAGGTTTATTATTATTACTAAGTGAGAACCAATCTATACAGGACTGGGGCTTACGCATTTCGGCTGAAAGCCTTGATCACCGCACAGGTGCAGTGATCAAGGCTTTCAGACAAAACACATAAGCCCCTGGCTTTTTTACTCATTACCATGTACCAATAAAGAACTTTGCATGGACTGAGGAGTTGCCGGATCTATTATTTTCATAGGTGATGTTTGTGTTTGATGGTCAGAGAACATCAGAGAGCCAGAGCACCCACGTTGTAGATTCTAGTACAGGCTTGCATACAGATTCCACTACTCTGAGGGCTACACCTGTCTCACGAACCTTTATACAGTAGTCTGAAGTATGAAATAGATTTCTACCTTCTTCACCCTCATAGAAAAGTAGACTTCTCCTCTGGAGAACATGGCGGCAGAACCCTACACACAGTCCGGGACTTGTAGGACACCTTTCTAGGAGGGACTGAATCGGCTCCATACAATCATATGGATATTGATATAACGGTGACATGTTTTTGGTATTTAGTCCACCCCTTATAAATCTGCTGTTTTGGTTTAGACATAAGCTCATTCATTTCTATGACAGACCTACTGTTGCTTTTACAATGCTTTCCCATTTGTGTTTTATGTGTTTATTTAAAGATAGTAAAAATAAAATCCACCAGCTTTGCTGCAATATTCACCTTCAATCTAGAGATTTTACCTGCTCCAGGTGTCCTCAGTCTGCAACAGATTATAAAAAGAGGGGAAAGGCCGCACTCCAGGCACATTCATTCCATGGAGTGCACAGCAAATCTCCCCTCTGACAGTTAACCCCTCTAATGCATCTCACCCTAAATGGTTTTAACCCCTTCAGATTCATAACGGCTACAGCGCGGATCTGCTTTGCCGGGAGGCTGTCAGTAGACGTCCTCCCCCTTGCATGCTCACCACGCCCCCTGAAGTGAGACTCGGGTGATCACAGATCGGAGTAAGGGGTCAATCAGGACCCCTTGCCACGTGATCAGCTGTCAGCCAATGACGGCTGATCACGTGATGTAAACAGAAGATCAGTAATCGTTTTTTTTCTCCTCACGCTGAAAGCACGAGGAGAAAAAAAAGCGGATCACCAGCTTCTGCTGTAGGGACATCGGTTCCAAAGAGGAAGCGGTGAAGCCAGCTCATATGTGCCCACCAGTACCGCCTGCCAGTGCCACCTGCCAGTGCCACGAATCAGTGCCCACCAATCAGTACCCACCAGTACATCAGTGCCAGCAATTAGTGCCACCTATCAATGGCCATCTAGCAGTGCTGCCTATCAGTGTCACCTACCAGTATGATCAGTGCCCATCACTGTCACCCATCAGTGCCCATCACTGCCACCCATCAGTGCCCATCAGTGCCAGCTATCAGCGCCACCTATCAGTGGCACCTATTAGTACCCTTCAGTGCCACCTATCAATGTCCATCAGTGCCACCCATCAGTGCCACGTCTCAATGCCCACTAATGCCACATATCAGTGCCCACCAGTGCCACCTCATCAGTGCCCACCAGTGCTACCTATTAGTGCCCATCATTTCAGCCTTATCAGTGCCCATCAGTGCAGCCTTATCAGTGCCTATCAGTGTTGCCTTATCAGTGCCCATCATTGCAGCCTATCAGTGCCCAATTACCTGTTTGCAACAATTATTAACAAAATATAAAACGGTTTTGTATTTTTAAAAAAAAACTGGTCTTTTTAAATTTTTTTAACAAAAAATAAAAAACCCAGAGATGATAAAATACCACCAAAAGAAAGCTCTATTTGTTGGAAAAAAATTATAACAATTTCATTTGGGTACAGTGCTGTATGACCGCGCAATTGTCATTGAAAGAGTGACAGCGCTAAAAGCTAAAAAATTGGTCTGGGCAGGAGGGGGGTTTAGGAGCCCAGTAAGCAAATGTTTAATAGTGGAGACTCTAGAAACGTACCCATTTAGGGAGACTGTGGCACATTTTTTTGTTCTTGCATAATAGATATTTGGGCCGTCCCCATTTGTGTGTCTCCCTTCAGCTGTCATTTACTATCAGATACAAGACAATTAAACAAACAGAACATGGAGACTTGCACCCTGGTCACTGCCTCAACATAAAGCCAACATCTCATATCATCTCATTTACCCAATTAGAATGTGTTCTTTGTGAATGCATGAACGCGATTTAAAAAAAAAACACAGAGATCTTTCAATGCAATGTCACTTTATTGACTATCAGACATGGATTAAACCATATTTAGTTATCTTGTATAGTCTGGTCTATCCAGTCTCTGTAGATGGAGATATCAGTGAAGATGGCAGGCTTAGATGTAGAGCAGGAAGAGGACGCAATACCGGCCAGGATCTTGGTTCCATTCCTCTCACACACAAGGCCTGCACCACAGTCCACCTGAAAAAGAAGCAAAATCAGAAGTTCTAAGAAAGTTTCCCATTAGTATTTCAATAAATGTATGGTATGCATCATTGGTCTGCAGTTTTTACAGGACTATGAGAGAACTACCAGAGAAATATCTGCTAACACCTGGACATCCCTCCTACGTGAAAATTCCCCTCCTTCCTCGCCCAATATCAATTGGAAGGCTTCCTGATTGCTTCATTTTTTTGTACCAGTTAGTGCATTGAATAAAGTCAGTGAAAAGATGTATTTCAGTTACTGGTGGGAGTTTGGTAGGCTCAGTGTCAGGTCACCTTGAGGCTAGGTGACAGATGCACTCTGTAGGAGTCAGAAGTGCACCGCAAGGTAGTAGACCCTACGGCTGACTGCTGCGGATTGAACCCTAGGAGGTTCAGGAAGCAGGTCTACTGGATCACTGACACAGATCCCATTGGGAGCTAGAGCATAGATTCCCCAGGGCGCGGAGTCTAAGAGCCAGCAGGTGTTCACCAGAGCCTCCAGTGGTGAGGATGGACTGCGCTGCAGTCTGGCTCCAGGTCGCGGCCCCCAGGGTCTCACAGTCACAGTAGACTACAGTAGAAGAGGAAGGAGGCGGCAGGCTGGAACAAGGAAAGTAAGGGACAAGCCAAGGTCGGGGCCACAAGCAGACAAGGACAACAGAGTTCACGCCAAGGTTCAGGGTCACGAGCAGACAGGCCAAAGTCGGTAACTGGAATCAGACGTAGAAAACACAGCAAATACACACGGAGGCTAACACACAATGGTTGATCAGCACTGCTGGCTTGCAGTGCACAGGTTAATATAGGGTTCCCTGATAGGGCCTGGGGTGGGGCCATGCTTAGAGGAGAGGTTATATAACCAGTCAGGTGAGAGGCAGCTGGTCTTTAGAGATGAACACATGGAGACAGGTAAGCTGACAGAAAACTCTATTGCATAACCATGACACTCAGTCACCAACAAAAGCCATGTACCTCTTGGTCAGTCACGTACTCCCAGTAGGGATGGGCCAAACATCCCCCCCGTTCTGTTCGCACCAGACAGTCTGACAGCAAAATGACATTTCTCAAAAAAAAAAAAGTAATTTAAAACTACTCGTGGCTATAATGAATTGTCGGTCCGGCAATACACATAAAATTTCATTGATAAAAACAGCATGGGATTCCCCCACAGGGGAATCCCGAACCAAAATTTTTTAAAAAAATGTGTGGGGGTCCCCCCAAATTCCATACCAGGCCCTTGGGGTCTGGTATGGATATTAAGGGGAACCCCACACCAAAAAAAAAAATGGCATGGGGGTCCCCCTCAAAATCCATACTAAACCCTTATCCGAGCATGCAACCTGGCAGGCCGCAGCACCCCCCTTCCTGAACCATACCAGGCCACATGCCCTCAACATTGGGAGGGTGCTTTGGGGTAGCCCCCAAAGCACCTTGTCCTCATGTTCATGGGGAGAAGGGCCTCATCCCCACAACCCTTGCCCAGAGGTTTATCAGAATCTGGAAGCCCTCATTCAGAAGGGGACCCCTAGATCCCACTCCCCCGTGTGAATTGGTAATGGTGTACAAAAGTACCCCTACCATTTCACATAAAAAGTGTCAAAAATGACAAAAAAAAGACAATAGACGGGTTTTGACAATTCCTTTATTAATGTGTTCTTTTCCCGCTTTATTCTTCCATATTCTTCTGGTCTTCCTTTGGTGTTCTTCTTCAAGGGGGGACAAGGTGCTTTGGGGCAGCTATCCCAAAGCACCCTCCCAATGTTGAGGGCATGTGGCCTGGTATGCTTCAGGAGGGGGGGTGCTCTCATCCCCCCTCTTTTCCTGTGGCCTGCCAGGTTGCATGCTCAGATAAGGGTCTGGAATGGATTTTTCGGGGGACCCCACGCCATTTTTTTAAATTTTGGCACGGGGTTCCCCTTAAAATCAGGTCTGGTATGGATTTTGAGGGGGTCCCCATGCCATTTTTTTTTATTTTTGGCGCGGGGTTCCCCTTAATATACATACCAGACCTGAAGGGCCTGGTATGGAATTTGGGGGCACCCCCAAGCATTTTTTTTCAAAATTTTGGTTCGGGGTTCCCCTGTGGGGGAATCCCATGCCTTTTTTATCAATGAACTTTTATGTGTATTGCCAGGACCGTCAATTCATTATAGCCGCGAGTACTTTTAAATTACTTTTTTTCCTTTAGAAATGTCATTTTGCTATCAGACTGTTCTAAACACGGGAAACATGTGCCACTTTACAGGCATACTATAGACACCACCCAGGTATGAAATTTAAAGAAATATTACACTTTTATTGTTTCACTTTAAGCATTATGAAGATGTGCACATGCTTTCCTGAGTGACAAGTAGACATTCCCTAACTCATGCGCATGCTCATAATAATTCTCGAGTGACAACCGTATGAGCCCTAATTTACGTGCGTGCCCGTGAGCCCGCATGAATACTTGCCGCTCACTTGCCTATTTAAACTGGCTCCAGAGACCAGAGGATTGCTGAGTGGTCATCAGCTTCTACCATTTGTGGTCTGATTCTGTACTTCCCAGCTTGTCTTGACCATACTTGTACCTTATACCCCATTTCTGATTCTGGTTCGTGACCTGACTCTGCCTGCTGTTTTGGTACCTTCTCTGCTCGCCCAATATCAACCCCGGCCTGGCTCTGACTCTGCTTTGGTTCCTGATTCTGCACCTCTTCTGCCCTTCTGATACCAACATTTGCCTGCCTGACCATTCAAGATCTTACATCTGCCGGCTTGCAAACCTGCTTGCTGCCTGCTGTTCCTGCTGCAGTGCCTCTTCATCTGCCAGAGTTTTCTACATTGGCCTGCTGGCCTGCCTGTTTGCTGCCCATTGTTCTGCACCAGCTGTTGTGTCTTCTCATCGGCCAGCTTGGCACCTGCTGCAAGATTCTTCTGCCCAGGATCTCCTACAAAGCACCCGTGCCACTCTGTGCCTTCTTATATCCTGTCATCACTTCCAGGAGAAAGAGGGCAGGAGGTGTAAGGGGAAGCCCTCTTGTCAGCTCGGCCTTGACCAGGTACGTGACACAGGTGTTCAGGGAGAACCTTTTACATAGACATTGTCACTTTGTCCCAATGGGTCCAGTGACAGGGTCTCTTTAAATAGGCTCTGAGGTGTTAGAAGGTCACCATATGCCCTCAAAGCCAATAGAAGGGTGCTTAGTTTGTAAATGCATTCAGCTCCCTCAAGTGCAATGAATTGAGCCCCAACGTTGTCTTTGTGGTGAAGATATTGGTTGTGGTTTAATAAAATTATACTATTTTTGTAATCCGGTCATTTTGTATATAGATCATTTTGTCTTAAACATAATTTTAGATTCCTTCACTGAGCACAAGCCACATATGTCCAGCTTGGTGGGTATTGCTTTCATAGTATCTGTGCATTGAAGTACAATTTGCTGTTTGACCATTTGGACCACTCCTATACATTGTGAGTCGGCATGCAGATCTGTTATCTATAATTCCTGCCATAATTCCCGCCGTTCCCACAACCCGGGCTGGTGTGCGTTCCAATTGCTGAAAAACGACCCATCGGGTAATGCTGGAAATTATGTCAGGACCATGCTGTTGTGCCTCAATGCGTTTCGCACACCTAGTGCGTCATCAGGAAGCCAGAGGTGCCATCTTACTCCTGGTATTTATACCCTGTGTGTTAAGTTCCCAACTGGAACCGGATACTGGAAGTGCCGATTCAGCCATAGTAACACTGGGAGAAGTACCAAAATCACATCTATTAATTTAAACATGTATCAATGGCTGGATGAACTATTACAGTTTGGATATATGTACAAAAAAACAATGCAAACATGATATTTAGTTTAGCAATTCCTTCTCCTATAAGACAATTTTATGTACCTAAAAATGAAATAGAATAAGAAATTAAATAAAAAATAATATATTATATATATATAATTATTAAAATTAGGATAAGATAGTCTGACATTATGAAAGGCGAGGTGATTGAG
This sequence comes from Aquarana catesbeiana, assembly GCF_042186555.1. Classification (NCBI taxonomy): domain Eukaryota; kingdom Metazoa; phylum Chordata; class Amphibia; order Anura; family Ranidae; genus Aquarana; species Aquarana catesbeiana. The sequence continues at coordinate 6,767,191 of NC_133324.1, read as the reverse complement.
GAACGCTATGTATCACCTTGCATGCTTTTATGTGTGGGAAACTAAGGTGGAATCTGGTCCAGGTTTTCTGGGCCACCTTGGCAGTGTGGATTCTGAACCGGATTTTTCTCTCCACCTGTGACCAGCACCAGATGGTATAAATAAGGAAGGACTGGAGCAAGAGGTTACTCTTGGCCTGGGACTCAGGAAGCCAAACCTGAAAGAGCTGTAGATGTTGTCATTACTCCGTATGAGAAAAGAAGGTTTCCATCACGTTTTTTTTTTTTTTTTGGTGATTGGGAGAAGCCCTTCACCTGTGAGGAAGGAACCTGAAATGTTTAGCGTTTGGATGGCAAAGATTTATTTTTCTGTTTTGTTTGATTTTCATGCAACCTATTAAATAAATCTGACAACAAGCCAGACATTTAGGAGAGACCTGTCATTTGGACTACGTTTTTCCCAGGGAAGGTGATCCCAATTTAAGCTAACCCCAGCAATAACCAATCAATTTTCTATGTGTTCATAAAAAAATTTAATAAATAAATTAAGAAAACCAATCATCTATTTCTACATAGGATATAATTCCTCAATTCCCCACCCACCATATACTATTATACACCCCACTTGGTATATTCAAAAATCAGTACATATTATAAATGTACTAAATGTATACTAAACATTCCCTATATAAAAATAGATTCTCACACTAGACATCTGTGTTTTGTTTTGTTCTAAATTGAAAATGAGATGGATTTTTTGTTATTTGGAATTTTCAGATGTATCCAAATATCAAAATTACAATAGTAACAAATTTAAACAAATCCAAAATAAGGAACCAAAATTTTGGATGAAATTCAAATTCAAATAGTTTTCTAATTGAATTTGAATAGTTTTCAAATCAAATTCAAAATTCAGAATTCGAATTTTGAAGAGAATAAAACATAATAGAAAATAAAGGAATAGAATAGAAAAGAATAGAAAATAAAATAACAGAATATAATAGAGTAAAACAGAACAGAAATGAAAATGAAAGAATAGAAAAGCATAGAACAGAAAAAAGGGAAAACATAGAAAATAAAAGAATAGAGTAAAACTGAATAGATTAGAAAATAAAGGAACAGAATAGAATTAAAAAAAAAATAGAATACAATTAAATAGAATATAACCATTTTCTGAAATTCACATTTCAAATAGAATAACTTCAAATTTGAATAGAATAAAAAATAATAGAATAGAATAGAAAAAAAGAATATAATCATTTCCAGAACAGAATAGAAAGAATATACCAATATAAACCGTTTTTCAAATGGAATAAATTTGAATAGAATAAAAAAGATTAGAATATAATGGAAAATAAAATAATGGAATAGAAAAAAACAATGAAAGAATAAATTCAATTTTGAATGGAATTCGATTCAAATTCAGATGGAATTTAATTCCAACTTGAATGCAATTCGAATGGAGTTTGAAAATTTGAATAGTTTCAAATTAGAATAAACAAACCAAATTCCGAAAAGGAATGCAACAAACTTAACTGAATGAATTTATGTGAATAACGAATCAAAACAAATCAAAGCAAAATATATATATTTTTTAATTCTGCACATGTCTATCTAGCATTAATAATTATTTTTAAAAAAACAATTAATGTCTAAATCAATATTAAGGCCATTTGGGGCCAAGCTTTCCAATTCAAAAATCCAAAATGTCTCTTTGCATGACACCTCCTTCCTAAATTAGTCCCCCTATCTTATCTATAGAATACAATTTTAAATGACTGAGATCCCTACTGTGTGTAGTTCTAAGATGATTATATACACTGTAATAATATGTTCCCTTATTGTAGTGGCCAATTTTCTAGTAGTTCTCCATGCATACTGGTAGCCGCAAGTGCATTCCACATATAGGTAGTATGTGTGCTGTTGCAAGTGATACATTTCTTACTGGTATGCTCTTTTTTGGTGCGATACGATAGAAATTTTGCGACTTATTTCCTTTGAGTGTATTTCTGCATAGTATGCATCTGCCATATTTAACCACTTGCCTGACCGCCCACAATATATATATGTCATTTAGTCTGATCCAGAAGAATATTGTTCTGTTCCCCAAGCTGACTGAAGAGAATCAATACTGGTCAATAATAAAGGTTTTAGGCCATCATACCATGCAGGAGGAGACACCAGTGCAGATTGTGTTTCTTTGGCTCTTGGTTCCCCATAGTTTCTGGCACTCATCGCTGGTCAGGATAGGAACAGTCACCTCCTGAGAGTCTTCTGAAATGGCTTCTGTCGAGAGAAAAGGAGAGATTAACATGGCAACATTAATTATTACCACAGTTCGCCCCCAAAAGTGTGGCATTGCCACCCAATGACAGTCCAACCACATCACTCGAAGCTTGTCACTCCAAAAAGAGCAGGAGCTTCTTTTGGGGTAACATGCTTCACGCAAAGCTGTTGGTCACGATTGATCATGTGACAATCACAAAAGACTACTTTTTATTTTTATTTATTTTTCATTTTTATTTTTTCATTTATTTATTATTTTTTCACATTTTATTTTTTTTTACTTAGGTCATTTTCTTTACTTGTTTTTTTCAGTTTATTTTACAACATTTTTCTCAGTTGCACCTCTTCCTCTTAATTTGCTTCATTTTCCCACTCATTTCTTCCTTTTTCCTATTCTCACTTCTCCATGTTTATCCTTTTTTATTTTTCACTCGTTGTATTTTTTTTCTCTTATTTTCTTCTCCTTTGTCTTTTATTTCTGTTCCTTTTTTCTTTTTTTTCTCTTTTCCTTTTTTCTCTTTATATATCCCCCTTTTTTTTATATGTGTTCTTCTCCCCCTTTCCCCCCTCTCCCCCCGCCTTTTATATCTCCTTTTTGCCGCTATTCATCTTTATCTATTTACACTTTCCTGTGTCCTCCATTACTCCTTGGTCTGCCTTTTCTCTTTCACCCGTTTTCCTTCTTTATCTCCTTTCCCTGTTTGCTCTCCCGATCTGATGGCTTCATTTCTCTCTATGCACTTACACCTTTCACATTCACTGTTTCCTTCACTCCCCTTGTTTTTTGAATGGACACAATCTGCCTAGGTGGGCGGGGTCTGCTGATGTCATATGTTTCCATGACATCAGTGGCCCCCAACCCTGGCAGCGTCCCCCGTTGCCTAGCTATCTCTAGACAACGATCGCTGTTTCAATTGAATCCAACTTGCTGCCTAGCAACCACGGATTCCTGCACCCTGCTGCCTAGCAACCACTAGCATTAACATTATTTCTGGCTATTCTTGTTTTCATTTAGTCTGTGACACTTTTTTAAACATACATTTGGCGGGACTTGGGACTTCACACCTGTCAAGGGGTGGTTGGATCCTTTTTTCTTGCTTTCCTTTGGTTATGGCTATTTAAATACTTGTCACTGTAATTTCACATTTATCACATGCCCGACGAAGGGGTCCTGCGTGACTAGAAAATGTTGCACTAAATAATCATGCCTTAAATAATTTGCTTGGACGCTTCCTTGTTGATCCATAGTGTGCTGGCAAACATTTTCCTTGTGACAATCACAAAAAGACATGGTGCTAATTGTGGTGGAATCAGAAATAAGAGGAGAATAGGAGGCCAGTTAAGGATACTGTTAGGGAGAACTGATTGGTCAAAGCATGCAGCTGACCTGCATGCTTTGGCCAATCACAGCGCGATCTGCTGTGAGAGCCATGATTGGCTAAAGGCAGGGTGCCTTTGGCCAATCATGGTTCAGGGAGGCTAAGTCCATGCCCCACACTATATAAGGTTGCTTACACGGGGGCTGTGTAGTGTGCTATGTGGAGGAGATTGAGAGAACTTAAGCTAGATTAGGCAGGTTAGTTAGTGGTGTGTAGGCAGTTTAGTATATATATATATATATATATATATATACCGTGTAATATATATATCTATCTATATATATATAGATAGATATATAGATATATAGATATATATATCTATATATATATATATCTATATATATATAGATATATATATATAGATATATATATCTATAGATATATAGATATATATATCTATATATATATATATATATAGATATATATCTATATATATATATACAGTGCAGTCAGTGCAGAGTATATAATACATATAATACAGTGCATTGAAGTGGTTAAGGGGAACCCTATGACAGATTTAAGAATAAAAAACGACATGGGGTCCCCCCAAAATCTATTTCGGGTCCTTTCGGCCTGGTATAGATTTTAAGGGGAACACCACTCCAAATTAAAAAAAAAACAGTGTGGGGTCCAACCAAAATCCATACCAGGCCCTTTGGGTCTGGCATAGATTTTAAGGGGAACTACAGGCTAAGAATTTTAAAAAAATTGGTGTTACCAGACCCTTATCCGAGCACGCAACCTGGCAGGCCACAGGAATAGAGGGAGGGAGAGAGCACCCCCCCTCCTGAACCATACCAGGCCTCTTGCCCTCAACATGGGGAGGGTGCTTTGGGGTCCCCCCAAAACACTTTGTCCCTATGTTGATGGGGACAAGAGCCTTTTCCTGACAACCCTGGCCATTGGTTGTAGGGGTCTGCGGGTGGGGTACTTATCGGAATATGGAAGCCCCCTCTAATAAGGGGGCATCCAGATCCCACCCCACCTATGTGAATGGGTATTGGGTACATTGTAGAAATGTACACTGCCAAAAAATGTGTTCGTTTTCGTTTCATTCGTTTTTTTTTTGTTTTGTTTTTCGGGTCATTCGTTATGATCGCGCTTCGTAAGTTCATACATTCTTACATTCATACATTCGTAAATTCGTACATTCGTACATTTGCACATTCCTACATTCATAAATTCGTACATTCATAATTTAGAAAATTTGTATATTCGTAAATTTGGAAATTTGTAAATTAGAAAATTTGGAAATTTGGAAATTCAAAATTTGAAAATCCAAAAACCCGAAAATTCGAAAATTTGAAATAGTAACTAACTATTAAATTATAGGTATTGTAATTGACTTTCAAATTTGGCTGTTAGTGAATGTAACAAATACGAATTTATCCGAAGTTACAAATTATCCGAAAAACCGAATGCTGCATCTAAACAAATGGAACGGAACAAATTATTAATAAATAATAATAAAATGTTTTTATTATTATTATTGTTATTTATTATTATTAATTCATTACATTCCATTCATTTGGATACGGCATTCATTATTTCGGATAATTGGTAACTTCGGATAAATTTGTATGTGTTACGTTCACTAACAGCCAAATTTGAAAGGAAATTACAATACCTATAATTTAATAGTTAGTAATAGTTAAGTTATTATTAGTTAATTATTATTCCAGATTTCCAAATTTCTGAATTCACTAATTTACTAATTTACGAATTTACTAATTTACGAATTTACTAATTTACAAATGTACGAATTTACGAATGCACGAATTTCCGAATTTCTGAATGTACGAATTTACGAATGTACGAATTTATGAATGTACGAATATTAAAATTTGTCGAAATTCGTTAAAAAACAAATTTGTAACAAAATGATTTGAACATGTTTAGTACACTGTACCCCTACTCATTCACCAAAAAAGTGTCAAAAAAGTAAAAACCACAACATACAGTTTTTGAAAATCCCTTTATTAAAAAAGAAAAAAAAAGGGTCCCGCAATGTCCATCCATCTTCAATCACACCGCCTGATGGACTGAGTTTCTTCATTTTTTTTTCTATTTTACGGGTCTGTTGGGCAGCGTGATTAAAGATGGATGAACATCACAGGACACTTTTTTTTTTTAATAAAGGAATTGTCAAAAACACAAATCAAGGCTTACACAACTTCTCAGCAAATACTTCCAAATTAACGATACTCCCGATATAAATATTTTATCCTTATGGAATGCACATAAGGCCTATATTCGTTGGCTAATTTTACAAATGAGCACCGGATCAAAAAGGTAACAGCAGACTGACGGAAATACTGAAATTGATACATGAGCTTGAATCTTGTAACAAACAAATGCCATCTGATTCCACATCTGCTACTCTTCTTTTACTACGTTATGGGCTGTGGTTTCTCTTATGCTCCCAACATGATCATTACTTACGGCATCTTTCACCCTTTTACAAAACAAAAACTCAGTAATCCCCAGCAAATTGCGGACTATTATAAGTCTTTGTACAACTTAAAAGATGACTCTGCAACCCCCCAACCTAAAATTGAAGACCACTTTTGAATTAGATCAAACTCCCATGTCTTTCCTCTGGCCCAACTAGAGATATTAAATGCCCCATTTCTAGATAAAAAAAATAGCCATTTCAATTAAATCTTTACCTGCAGGTAAATCTCCAGGACCAGATGGTCTTACGAAGAAATACTAAGTGTTTTGCTGAAGTTTTATCTCCATACATGACAAAACTTTTTTTCTGAAGCAACTACACAAAAATCCTTCCCCACGGAGACGTTGTCAGCCAACATTGTAACTTTGCCCAAATCTGGTAAGGAACCTACTATCCCTTGCCAATTTAAGGCCCATCTCATTACTGAATACCGATGTGAAATCTTACACCAAAATCTTAGCTAAACACCTTATTGATGTCCTTGCCACCTTGATCAAGCCCAATCAAACTTACTTCACCAAGGGGAGACAAGAATCTGATGCAACTAGACACATTCTAAATGTACTTAGCCATGCAGAGTTCAGTAAAACTCCTTCTCTCCTCTTATCCATAGATGCAGAGAAAGCGTTTCACCAAATTCATTGGTTACCGTATATACTCGAGTATAGGCCGACCCGAATATAAGCTGAGGTACATAATTTTAACACAAAAACTGGGAAAACTTATTGACTCGAGTATAAGCCTAGGGTGGGAAATGCAGCAGCTACTGGGTAAACAATGCCCATCTGCAGCCTCACTGTGCCCATCTGCAGCCTCACTGTGCCCATCTGCAGCCTCATTGTGCCCATTTGCAGCCTCACTGTGCCCATCTGCAGCCTCATTGTGCCCATTTGCAGCCTCACTGTGCCCATCTGCAGCCTCATTGTGCCCATTTGCAGCCTCACTGTGCCCATCTGCAGCCTCACTGTGCCCATTTGCAGCCTCACTGTGCCCATCTGCAGCCTCCCTGTGCCCATCTGCAGCCTCACTGTGCCCATCTGCAGCCGTACCTTTGATAACTAAAACAGTGGGTGTCTCCCGCTGTGTCATGCAGTCTGTTCGGCGGCTGTTCATTGTAACAAAGCCCCGCCTCCTCCTCATCCATGATAGACGGAACACTGATACAGTTTCCCAGCATTGTATCAGTGTTCCGTCTATCACGCACAAGGAGGAGGAGGCGCTTTATTACAATGGACGGCCGCCGAACAGACTGCATGACAACCGCTTTGCAGATGATGTAATCCTCCTCCTTACTCATCCCAAAGAATCTCTCCCTCGTGCCCATCATCTACTATCACAGTTTAGCTCTATATCTTATTATAAAGTGAATTACTCTAAATTCCCTATCTTGGATTTAGGTGTCTCCAAATCCACCAGGACACATTTATCTGCACATCTACCCTATACATGGGAGAGCAAAAGTATTTGTCTGAAGCTAATTACAGATCTCTTATGGCAAAAAATAACAAATAATAATAATAACAAATTAAACCAATATTCCCGCTGTGAACTAACGTGGATGGGTAGATTATCTACTTTCAAAATGATGGTTTTGCCCCAAATTCTATATATATTTAGGATATATTCCGTTTTACACGTATTTTACAGTTTTGGAACGCTACCCCCAAATTTATCTTTTACATCCACCCTCAGGCCTGGCAAGTTTATGCAAACCCTAGCCTGCAATCGAAGAATCTCTCGCTATTTTGCTCCCTCTTACAGTGCAAAGATACATTCTCCAAAACTCTCCGCCGGCCCCATGTATGGTGTCACTGGTCCCCAAAAAGTGTCACTTGGGGTCAGATTTGTCCTCCGCAATGTCGCAGTCCTGCTAAAAATCGCAGCTCACCACCATTACTAGTAAAAACTATTTTTTTTAAAAATGAAGTCCCTAAATCAATCCCCTATTTTGCAGACGCTATAACTTTTGCACAAACCAGTCAATATACGCTTATTGGGAGATTTTTTTGTACCAAAAATATGTAGAAGAATACATATTGGCCTAAACTGAGGAAGAAATTATTATGATACGTTTTATAGCAAAAAAGTAAAAAATATAGTTTTTTGTTTTTTTTTTTCAAAATGGTCGCTCTTTTTTTGTTTATAGCGTGAAAAATAAGAAATGAAGAGGTAATCAAATACTACCAAAAGAAAGCTTTATTTGTGGGGGGCAAAAAGACGTTAATTTTATTCTTGTACAGCGCCGCATGATCGCGCAATTGTCAGTTTAAATAATGCAATGCCGTATCGCAAAAAATGGCCTGGTCGTGAAGGGGAAGGTGCATACTGAGTTGTGGAAGGTCAGTAATGAAGGTGAGCGCATGGTTTGGAAGGTGGTGGGCACTGGAAATTGCTGTGAACCTCATATGGGACCCACGGACCATCCTCTTCATTATATTGGACTTTTTTGTGTTCCGAGCTTACTTTATATCACTGGGAACACCTATCACTGATTATCACTGGAAACGCCTATCACTGATTATCACTGGAAACACCTATCACTGATTATCACTGGAAACGCCTATCACTGATTATCACTGGAAACACCTATCACTGATTATCACTGGAAACGCCTATCACTGATTATCACTGGAAACGCCTATCACTGATTATCACTGGAAACGCCTATCACTGATTATCACTGGAAACGCCTATCACTGATTATCACTGGAAACGCCTATCACTGATTATCACTGGAAACGCCTATCACTGATTATCGCTGGAAACGCCTATCACTGATTATCGCTGGAAACGCCTATCACTGATTATCACTGGAAACGCCTATCACTGATTATCACTGGAAACGCCTATCACTGATTATCACTGGAAACACCTATCACTGATTATCACTGGAAACGCCTATCACTGATTATCACTGGAAACGCCTATCACTGATAATCACTGGAAACGCCTATCACTGATTATCACTGGAAACGCCTATCACTGATTATCACTGGAAACACCTATCACTGATTATCACTGGAAACACCTATCACTGATTATCACTGGAAATGCCTATCACTGATTATCACTGGAAACGCCTATCACTGATTATCACTGGAAACACCTATCACTGATTATCACTGGAAACACCTATCACTGATTATCACTGGAAACACCTATCACTGATTATCACTGGAAACACCTATCACTGATTATCACTGGAAACACCTATCACTGATTATCACTGGAAACGCCTATCACTGATTATCACTGGAAACGCCTATCACTGATTATCACTGGAAACACCTATCACTGATTATCACTGGAAACGCCTATCACTGATTATCACTGGAAACGCCTATCACTGATTATCACTACAAACGCCTATCACTGATTATCACTGGAAACGCCTATCACTGATTATCACTGGAAACGCCTATCACTGATTATCACTGGAAACGCCTATCACTGATTATCACTGGAAACGCCTATCACTGATTATCACTACAAACGCCTATCACTGATTATCACTGGAAACGCCTATCACTGATTATCACTGGAAACGCCTATCACTGATTATCACTGGAAACACCTATCACTGATTATCACTGGAAACGCCTATCACTGATTATCACTGGAAACGCCTATCACTGATTATCACTACAAACGCCTATCACTGATTATCGCTGGAAACGCCTATCACTGATTATCACTACAAACGCCTATCACTGATTATCGCTGGAAACGCCTATCACTGATTATCACTGGAAACGCCTATCACTGATTATCACTGGAAACGCCTATCACTGATTATCGCTGGAAACGCCTATCACTGATTATCGCTGGAAACGCCTAACACTGATTATCGCTGGAAACGCCTATCACTGATTATCACTGGAAACGCCTATCACTGATTATCGCTGGAAACGCCTATCACTGATTATCACTGGAAACACCTATCACTGATTATCACTGGAAACACCTATCACTGATTATCACTGGAAACACCTATCACTGATTATCACTGGAAACGCCTATCACTGATTATCACTGGAAACGCCTATCACTGATTATCACTGGAAACACCTATCACTGATTATCACTGGAAACGACTATCACTGATTATCACTGGAAACGCCTATCACTGATTATCACTACAAACGCCTATCACTGATTATCACTGGAAACGCCTATCACTGATTATCACTGGAAACGCCTATCACTGATTATCACTGGAAACGCCTATCACTGATTATCACTGGAAACGCCTATCACTGATTATCACTGGAAACACCTATCACTGATTATCACTGGTTTAGGTATCACAGTGGTGTTTTATTCAACCACTTCAGCCTCGGAAGGTTTTACCCCCCCCTTCATGACCGGGCCATTTTTTGCGATATGGCACTAAGTTATTTTAACTGACAATTGCGCGGTCTTGTGACGTTATACCCAAAACTTCCATTTTTCCCACAAATAGAGCGTTCTTTTGGTGGTATTTGTTCACCTCTGTGGTTTATTTTTGTTTTTTCAACAACCGACAACTTTGAAAAAAAAAAGATTTTTTACTTTCTACTATAAAACATCCAATAAAAAAAATGTAAAAAATCTAACGTCTTCACCAATTTAGGCCAATATGTATTCTGCTACGTGTTTTTGGTAAAAAAAAAAACAATAAGCGTATATTGATTGATCTGTGCAAAAGTTATCACAGTTATGGTATTTTTATTTAATTTATTTACTAGTAATGGCGGTGATCAGCAATTTTTAGTGGGACTGCGACATTATGGTGGACAATTTTTTTTTTACTGGTAATGGCAGTGATCAGTGATTTTTAACGGGACTGTGACATTGCGGCAGGCAAATATTTTTTTGCTAGTAATGGCGGTGGTCAGCAAGTTTTAGTGGGACTGTGACATTGCGGCAGACAATTTTTTTTTACTGGTAATGGCGGTGGTCAGCGATTTTTAGCGGGACTGTGACATTGAGGCGGGCAAATCAGACGCCTAACTGACATTTTTTACACCTTTTGAGGACCAGTGACACCAATACAGTGATCAGTGCTAAAAATATGCACTGTCACTGTACTAATGACACTGTCTGGGAAGGGGTTAAACATCAGGGGCGATCAAAGGGTTAAATGTGTCCCTAGGGGGTTGCTTTCTAACTGTGGGGGAGGAGCTTTGACTGGAGAAAAAAGAGAATAAAGAGCAAAAACACAGGATCTCCATCTTCCCCTCTCACAGAGTGGCGGCCGGCCTTGTTTACATAGGCAGAGCGCCGTTCTGCCTCACCTGAGAAGGATTAGCGGGCCCCGGCACACATCGCGTCTGCTGGACCCGCTGATTGGCTCCTGCTGTGTCCAATCACAGCGGGAGCTGGCAGCCGGCTGCGTGCTTGAGCGCGCCCCAGAGCCTGTGCACAAAATCGCATACAGGTATGTGATTTCACGCAGGGGGGCCGCTCCTACCTCAGCTTTTTACAAGCTAAAAACTTTTTTGGTAGAAAATTACCTAGAACCCCCAAATTATATATATTTTTTTAACACCCTAGAGAATAAAATGGCGGTCGTTGCAATACTTTCTGTCACACCGTATTTGCGCAGCGGTCTTACAAGCACACTTTTTTGGGAAAAAATACACTTTTTTTAATTAAAAAATAAGACAACAGTAAAGTTAGCCCATTTTTTTTTTATATTGTGAAAGATAATGTTACGCCGAGTAAATTGATAGCCAACATGTCACGCTTCAAAATTGCGCCCCCGTTCATGGAATGGCGGCAAACGTTTACCCTTAAAAATCTCCATAGGCGACGTTTAAAAAATTCTACAGGTTGCATGTTACAGAGGAGGTCTGGGGTTAGAATTATTGCTCTCACTCTAACGATCGAGGCGATACCTCACATGCGTGGTTTGACCACCGTTTTCATATGCGGGCGCTGCTCAGGTATGCGTTCTCTTCTGCACACGAGCTCGGCGGGACGGGGTGCGTTTAATTTTTTTTTTTACTTTTTATTTTTACACTGTTCTTTAAAACAAAACACACAAAAATGCACACTAAAATGCAAAACAAAAAATAAAAACAAATGTAATAAAAAACAAAACAAAAAAACGTCCCTTTTAAGAGCTACAGTATGGATGGAAGTGACGTTTTGATGTCGCTTCCGTCCTGCAATGATATGGAGATGGATGGGGGCCGTCTTCCCCTCACTCGTCTCCATGACAGGCTAGGGAGAGGATCTGATCGCCTCCGCCGCTACCGATGGTTCCGGTAAGCGGCGGAGGGCACTGGGGAGCGGCAGGAGGGGGGGCCCTCTCCCACCACCGATAAAAGTGATCTTGCAGTGAATCTGCCACAGAGACCACTTTTATCTTGAAGCAGATCCCCGCTGAAGAAGAGGATACCGGGGTTATGGTAGCTAGCTGCTGCCACAACAACAATACTCCTCTTCAAAGTGCCGACGTATAACGACGGTGGGCGGTCCGGAAGTGGTTAAAGTGTTTTTTGATGTTTATTATTTCAATATTCCACACATTGTATTTGGTTCTTATGATGTAGAGGACTTCACATGTAGTGTGCTCTTAGGGTGTCGTATTATACATTATCAGTGTGTTTTACTATACAGTACTAGTGGGGGGCGCTCTACCCCATATCTCATTTGTAACTGCAGGTTATCCTTATTATAGGCTTACCTGTAGGCACAAAAGTCCAAAAAAAGAGCACTTCAACAGTGACATCATCAAAAAGAACAGTGACATCATCAAAAAGAACAGTGACATCATCAAATGACAGTTACATCATCAAATAACAGTGATATGAAAAAAGAACAGTGATCGCATCAAAAAACACTGATATCATTAAATAACAAATGACATGATCAAAAAGAACAGTGACATCATCAAATAACAATGACATCATCAAAAAGAACAGTGACATCATCAAATAACAATGACATCATCAAAAAGAACAGTGATATCAAATAACAATGATATCATCAAATAACAGTGATATCATCAAATAACAATGACATCATCAAAAAGAACAGTGACATCATCAAATAACAGTGATATCATCAAATAACAGTGATATCATCAAATAACAATGACATCATCAAAAAGAACAGTGATATCATCAAATAGCAATGACATCATCAAAAAGAACAGTAAATACCTTCTTGTTCTGGGGAAAACTAAATGATGTAAGGAGAAATATTCCATAATAATTCCCCTCCAATGATACACAAACTGCAAAAGATAAATCAGGCAGATCTGTAACTGTTTACTACACTACATACACATAAATAAGGGATTTCATTAAAAAATAAAAAACAAAAAAACACACAGCCAGCCGGCACCCAGACATGAGGCATGCCCTAGGACTTTAATTGGTTAATCATTTTTTTTTGGAGGATATCATATTCCCTTACTGGAATCACTGGTGTATAGGGATGAGCCGAACACCCCCCGGTTCGGTTCGCACCAGAACCCGCGAACGGACCGAAAGTTCGCACGAACGTTAGAACCCCATTGACGTCTATGGGACTCGAACGTTCGAAATCAAAAGTGCTCATTTTAAAGGCTAATTTGCATGGTATTGTCCTAAAAAGGGTTTGGGGACCCGGGTCCTACCCCAGGGGACATGTATCAATGCAAAAAAAACTTTTAAAAACGGCCGTTTTTTCGGGAGCAGTGATTTTAATGATGCTTAAAGTAAAAAAAAAAAAGTGAAATATTCCTTTAAATATCGTACCTGGGGGGTGTCTATAGTATGCCTGTAAAGTGACGCGTGTTTCCCATGTTTAGAACAGTCCCTGCACCAAATGTCATTTTTAAAGGAAAAAATCTCATTTAAAACTGCTTGCGGGTTTAATGTCATGTCGGGTCATGGCAATATGGATGAAAATCAGTGAGACAAACGGCATGGGTACCCCCCAGTCCATTACCAGGCCCTTTGGGTCTTGTATGGATATTAAGGGGAACCCCGCACCCAAATTAAAATAAGGAAAGGTGTGGGGCCACCAGGCCCTATATACTCTGAACAGCAGTATACAGGCGGTGCAAACAAGACAGGGACTGTAGGTTTGTTGTTAAGTAGAATCTGTTTGTAATTTTGAACATTTTTAACGTGTTTAGCTCCAGCCAAAAAATCTTTTCTAAGCTTTTTGGAAAACATAGGGAAGGGTTATCACCCCTGTGACATTTGTTTTGCTGTCTTTCCTCCTCTTCAGAAGATTTCACCTCACTTTTTTGTCCCAATGAAAAATGTTTTTTGAAAATTTGGGTTTTTTTGTGGAACAAGGATTGGAAAGCATCAGTGGAAAGGAGAAATTGTTTTCCCATATTAACTCTTACAGGAGAGAATTTCCCTTCCTAGGGGTAGATTTCATCTCACTTCCTGTTGTCTCCTTCCGTTTGCAAGTAGGAGTCGTTTGTAAGTTAGATGTTTGAAAGTAGGGTCCTGCCCTATATACTCAGCAGAAATTTGGGCCTTAGGTGTTGCTGTGGCCACAACACTGTAAGCCCTCACAGGGCCCTGCTGTGAAATATTAGATCAAGAATTGTAATTACATGCCCCTGTTGAACAGGAGCTGAAAAATTAGGCCTTAGGCACTGGTGCTGGTGCCACAACACTGCAACCCCTCACAGACACTCTAGTTGGAACGCAGGAACGAGCCCTGCTGCAAATTATTGCTTCAAAAATTGTAATTACACGCCCCTGTTAGACAGGGGCAGAAAAATTGGGCCTTAGGCACTGGTGCTGGTGCCACAACACTGCAACCCCTCACAGACACTCTAGTTGGAATGCAGGAACGAGCCCTGCTGCAAAGTATTACATCAAAAATTGTAATTACACGCCCCTGTTAAACAGGGGCTGAAAAATTGTGCCTTAGGCACTGGTGGTGGCGCCCAGAACCAAAAATGTTCTTACAAGCTATCAGCGTGATGATTGAGGAGGAAGAGGATAATTACTCAGGGATAGTCACTCAGCATCAGCATAGGCAGTCTTTGAAGGGATCTGAGATTTCAAAAAAAATTATTCGGTTACATCAGCATCAGGTGCTTGGTAGCTGGTGGTGATCCAAGACTCATTCATTTTTATGAAGGTCAGCCGATCGACCGAGTCGGTGGACAGACGCACCCTGTGATCGGTTACCACGCCTCCAGCAGCACTGAATGTGCGTTCCGAAAGAACGCTGGATGCAGGACAGGCCAGTAGCTCAATTGCATACTGTGCAAGCTCTGGCCAGTGATCCATCCTCAAGACCCAGTAACCCAGAGGATTTTCGGTGGGAAAGGTGTCCAAGTCTGATCTTGCCCCTAGGTATTCCTGCACCATGTAAAACAGACGCTGGCGATGGTTGCTGGAACCGATCATACCTTGGGGCTGCGGACCAAAAAATTGTCTGAACGCATCGGTCAGACGGCCACCTTCTCCACCGCTCCTTCTTTGACTGACCGAAGCCTCAGCAACACGTTGTCCAGAAACAGGAGTTTGTAACCTCCCAGTCTCTGGGAACGCGTTGCACAGACCTTTCTGCAAGGCCTCCCGAAGATGTTTCATCCTCTGCTCCCTCTGCGATGGCAAGATAAGGTCCGCAACCTTACCCTTGTAACGTGGATCAAGGAGGGTTGCCAGCCAGTATTGGTCCTTCTCCTTGATACCACGAATACGAGGATCCTTACGCAGGCTTTGCAGGATCAGGGAGGCCATGCAGCGTAGGTTTGCTGAGGCATTCGGTCCGGAGTCCTCTGGGTCACTAAGAACGACATGGTCCGCAGCCACCTCCTCCCAGCCACGTACAAGTCCATGTGTTTCTTGGGACTGATCCCTTAAAGACTGCTGCTGATGCTGAGTGCCAGGCTCCACCTCCATACTGACACAATCTTCCTCCTCCTCCTCTTCCTCCTCGTCCTCTTCCTGTGTGATCGGCGGGCACGCAGGAACACTGTCTGGATAAAGGGGGCCTTGAGAGCTAAGGAAGTCCTCCTCTTCCTGCCTCTGTTCTGCCTCAAGTGCCCTGTCCATTATTCCACGCAGCGTGTGCTCCAACAGGTGGACAAGGGGGACAGTGTCACTGATGCATGCACTGTCACTGCTCACCATCCTCGTGGCCTCCTCGAATGGTGACAGGACAGTGCATGCATCCCTGATCATGGCCCACTGGCGTGGGGAAAAAAACCAAGCTCCCCTGACCCTGTCCTGGTGCCATAGTCGCACAGGTACTCATTGATGGCCCTCTGCTGCGTGTGCAGCCGCTGCAGCATGGCCAACGTTGAGTTCCACCTGGTGGGCATGTCACAGATTAGGCGGTTCTTGGGCAGGTTAAACTCCTTTTGGAGGTCCGTCAGCCGAGCACTGGCATTATATGACCGGCGGAAATGCACACAGACTTTCCTGGCCTGCCTCAGGACATCCTGTAAGCCCGGGTACCTGCCCAAGAACCGCTGCACCACCAAGTTAAGGACGTGAGCCAAACAGGGCACATGGGTCATTTGTCCCTGTCGGAGGGCAGAGAGGAGGTTGGTGCCATTGTCGCAAACCACCATTCCTGCCTTAAGTTGGCGTGGCGTCAACCACCTCTGAACCTGCCCCTGCAGAGCTGACAGAACCTCTGCCCCAGTGTGGCTCCTGTCCCCCAAGCACACCAGCTCAAGCACCGCATGGCATCTTTTGGCCTGCGTACTTGCGTAGCCCCTTGAACGCCTACGGAGCACCGCTGGTTCCGAGGAAGAGGCCATGGAGGAAGAAGAAGAGGAGGGGGTGGAGGAGAGAGGTGTGTCACAATCAGCATTTTGGAGGCGTGGTGGCGGAACAACCTCCAACACTACTGCACCTTGTCCTGCATCCTTCCCAGCTGCCAGCAGAGTCACCCAATGCGCCGTGAAACTTAGGTAACGTCCCTGTCCATGCCTGCTGGACCATGAGTCAGCGGTAATATGCACCTTACCGCTGACCGCCCTGTCCAGCGAGGCATGGACATTGCCTTCCACATGCCGGTAGAGAGCCGGAATCGCCTTCCGTGAGAAAAAGTGGCGTTTGGGTACCTGCCACTGAGGAACCGCACATTCCACAAACTCACGGAAGGGGGCAGAGTCTACCAACTGAAAAGGCAGCAGTTGAAGTGCTAGCAATTTTGCCAAGCTAGCATTCAACCGCTGGGCATGTGGATGGCTGGGAGCAAACTTCTTTCGGCGGTGCAGCAGCTGGGGCAGGGAAATTTGCCTGGTACAATCTGACGTCGGTGTACCAAAAGCAGATTGCCCACAAGTACTTGGCTGTGACACACCTAATTCTACACCTTCATTCCTCTCACTGCAGGTCTCAGAGAGGACTGAAGGTCTAGTGGGGTTGGAAATCTCAGCTGATGAGGAGCAAGGAGAGATCCTCTTTGTTCTTTGGTGTGGGTCTTTTAGATACGCTTGCCAACGAACTGCATGGCAGGTCAACATATGTCTGGTCAAGCATGTGGTACCCAAGCGGGAGATATTTTGGCCACGCGAGATACGCTTGAGACATATGTTGCAAATAGCAGCGGTGCGATCTGATGCACTCGTCTCAAAAAAGGCCCACACCAAAGAACTTTTTGAATAACGCGCAGAGACTGCAGCGCCCTGCACATGTGGAGCTTTGGGGTGTGATGCAGTCAATGTGCTGCCCTTAGGCTGGCCCCTGGAGGGCATCCTGCCTCGTTGGTGATGTGCTGCCGCCTCCTCCTCCTCCTCCTCCTCCTCCTCCTCCTCCTCCTCTCTCCTATCAGGCACCCACGTTGAGTCAGTGACCTCATCATCCCCTCCCTCCTCATCACTGGAGCAAACCTGGCAGTATGCTGCAGCAGGGGGAGCATGACTGCCAGATTGCTGTCCTTCTTGGGCACCCCCTCTGTCCGCGCTCATGTTACTGCCTTCATCGAGCTCAGTATCGTCATCAGAGCCTTCCAAACGCTGGGCATCCTCCTGGAGCATGTACCCAACACTGTGGTCAAACAGTTCGAGGGAATCCTCATGAGGACATGGTGGAGCTAGGGAAGGAGTCACTGATGACATTGAGCTGAGGGAAGAGGCCGCTGCTTTGCCAGACAAAGCACCCTGGGCATGGGTGAGAGAGGATGAGGAGGATGAGGACGGCTTGGTCATCCACTCGACCAAGTCTTCCGCATGTTGCGGCTCAACATGGCCAGCTGCCGAAAAAAAGGCCAAGCGTGTCCCATGGCCACGTGCTGATGAGGATGCACCGTCTCCACGACCAGCACTAGACACAGAGCCTGCTTGCCCTCTCTTATTGGCTTGTGACTGTCTGCCTCTCCTTCTTGGCCTTCCAGACATACTAATGGCCTGTAGCTGCACTAAGCTGGGATAGAACACCTGTAATTTTCTTCAAGTAGCTTTATATACTGTAACCAGACAAGCCTGCCTGTCAGTAGGAAGATAACAGGAACGGATCTAGCTGAACACTGTGAGCAGGACGCACTGTACTAAATGTAAATAGTCTAGCTGCCTGACCGTGGTACTAATAGGATCAAATAGAACACCTGTAATTTTCTTCAGGTAGCTTTATATACTGTAACCAGACAAGCCTGCCTGTCAGTAGGAAGATAACAGGAACGGATCTAGCTGTACACTGTGAGCAGGACGCACTGTACTAAATGTAAATAGTCTAGCTGCCTGACCGTGGTACTAATAGGATCAAATAGAACACCTGTAATTTTCTTCAGGTAGCTTTATATACTGTAACCAGACAAGCCTGCCTGTCAGTAGGAAGATAACAGGAACGGATCTAGCTGTACACTGTGAGCAGGACGCACTGTACTAAATGTAAATAGTCTAGCTGCCTGACCGTGGTACTAATAGGATCAAATAGAACACCTGTAATTTTCTTCAGGTAGCTTTATATACTGTAACCAGACAAGCCTGCCTGTCAGTAGGAAGATAACAGGAACGGATCTAGCTGAACACTGTGAGCAGGACGCACTGCACTAAATGTAAATAGCAGGAACGGATCTAGCTGAACACTGTGAGCAGGACGCACTGCACTAAATGTAAATAGCAGGAACGGATCTAGCTGAACACTGTGAGCAGGACGCACTGCACTAAATGTAAATAGCAGGAACGGATCTAGCTGAACACTGTGAGCAGGACGCACTGCACTAAATGTAAATAGCAGGAACGGATCTAGCTGAACACTGTGAGCAGGACGCACTGCACTAAATGTAAATTGCAGGAACGGATCTAGCTGAACACTGTGAGCAGGACGCACTGCACTAAATGTAAATAGCAGGAACGGATCTAGCTGAACACTGTGAGCAGGACGCACTGCACTAAATGTAAATTGCAGGAACGGATCTAGCTGAACACTGTGAGCAGGACGCACTGCACTAAATGTAAATAGTCTAGAAGATAACAGGAACGGATCTAGCTGAACACTGTGAGCAGGACGCACTGCACTAAATGTAAATAGCAGGAACGGATCTAGCTGAACACTGTGAGCAGGACGCACTGCATTAAATGTAAATAGTCTAGATAGAAGATAACAGGAACGGATCTAGCTAAACTGAATACAGTGTATATATATATATGCAACACCTGGGATGCATATATATACACAATACACTGTAAGTGCAGCTAACTGACTGACTGTTCTGCCTAATCTATCTAACTCAAATCAAATGACACTGTCTCTCTCTCTCTCTATCTCTCAGCACACCGGAACACACACTACACAGGGCCGCCGTGCAGGCGGCCTTATATAGTGTGGGGTGTGTACTAAATCCCCTGAGCCATAATTGGCCAAAGCCACCCTGGCTTTGGCCAATTACAGCTCTCTCTACTGACGGCGCTGTGATTGGCCAAGCATGCGGGTCATAGTGCATGCTTGGCCAATCATCAGCCAGCAATGCACTGCGATGCCGCAGTGAATTATGGGCCGTGACGCGCCACACGAATTTAGCGCGAACGGCCCATAACGTTCGCAATTCGGCGAACGATCGAACAGCCGATGTTCGAGTCGAACATGGGTTCGACTCGAACACGAAGCTCATCCCTACTGGTGTATACCAATTTGGTGGTGACGCAGTTGTCTCCTTTGTTCACGGTGTCAGAGCCAGAAGCCAGAGAAACCGGGGACACACCTTCATTGATGGTGAGAGGACTGGACAGCTTGTTTAGAGCGATGTCATTGGTGGAGGTCTCGGAGTTGTACTCGGGGTATACAAAGACCTAGAAAAGTTTTTGTTAAGCGTTTTTATTACTTTTTTAATAAATCAGAACTCATTTTCTAGAATATATGACTTCATTTTCTTATAAATGTAAATATGAGAAATGTGGCTTCAGATAGGCGCCATAGTGAGGAATAGAATGGTAATGGGAACAGCAAATACTTGGACAATCTTCTAGGAAGGCCTGGTGAGGTTGTGACTTTATATTGACCCTGTAAGTGGTGCAGATGTTCTACATATACTAAATACAATTTATATAACGCTGAGTTTGTATAATATATACCATGTTGGGCTGCCGAAATCCCCATTTCACTTCTTGTTGCAAAAAGTCTTCTTTACCCAGAGATGCCCAACCAGAGCCCTCTGATGTGGCCTTCAACCTCCTGCTCTAGGATGGAGCCGGCGGTAGACATGTGTAATTTCTTTTGTTCCGAATTTGTTTTTCAACGAAATTCGACAAATTAGTTCATTCAGAAATAATCAAATTAACAAAAAATGATTTAACAAATTTGTCCGAAAAATTCGGAAATTCGAAATGTGAAAATCCCAAAATTTGAAAATTCGGAAATTTCGAAAATTCAGAAAATTTGAAGATCCAAAAATAAGAATGAAAATCCGAATAGTCCAAAGAATGAAAATCTGAAATTAAGGACGAAAATCCGAAAATTCAAAACCCCGAAAAAGTCAGAAATAATAACTAACTAACTAATAATAATAACTATTAATTAACTACTAATTATAGGTATTGGAATTTCCTTTTTTTTAATTTGGCTGTTAGTGAACATAACGAATACGAATTTATCCGAAGTTATGAATTATTCGAATTAATGAATGCCGCATCTAAACGAATGAAAAGTAATGAATTCAAAATAATTACATTTATATATATATATATATATATATATATATATATATATATATATATATATATATAAATTATTTTATAATTTTATATAAATAATAATAAAAAACATTTTTTTATTATTATTTATTATTATAAAATTTGTTACGTTCCATTTATTTAGATGCGGCATTCATTATTTCGGATAATTCGTAACTTGGGATAAATTCGTATTTGTTATGTTGACGAACAGCCACATTTGAAAGGAAATTCCAATACCTATAATTTAATAGATAGTTATTATTAGTTAGTTAGTTACTATTTCGGATTCTCCAATTTTCGGATTTCCGAATTATTGGATTTTTGAATTTTCGGATTTTCATTCCAGTTTAAGGATTTTCAAATTTCTGAATCTTCAAATCTTCGAATTTCCGAATTTCCAAATTTTTGAATTGCGGATTTTCGATCATAACGAATGACCTGAGAAAATAAAACAACAAAAAAATGAATGAAACGAAAACAAATACATTTTTCAGCGGTGCATATGTCTAGGCGGCGGTAGAGGAAGCAGAACAACATAAGCCGATGTTTATTGTATAGCGCCAGCTTCTGTCACAGGTAGACATGTGCATTCGAATGCATTTTCATCTGAATTTTGGGTATTTTCGTTATCGCTTTAACAAATGATAACGAATGTACAGAATCCGAAAACCGAATAATCTGACATAAACAAATGCTTTATTTTCATTTTCGTTGCGACAACAGTTCGATATAGATAGGAGATTTGACATGACGTTGACAATAGCGATCTGTTTCCATCGAACCTGTGGTCGAATGTGCCTAACCTTAGCTCTTTTAGTCCAAGATTATTCTACATAGAGAGAAAAGATTCAACATTATAGAGACAATAGCAAAAAAGGTTGAATGTGTCTAACCTAACTCTATTAGTCCAAGATTATTCAACATAGAGGGAAAAGATTCGACATGAAGATTCAACGAAGAAGTCGCCGCGAGCGGACATTAATGGTCAAATGCTCCGCCCATAGGCTATAGAAGAATTCTAAGGTTGGTTGACTAGTAATAATAATGAATAAATATAATTATTACTAGTGTCATACAACATTAGAATTCTACTATAGCTTGTAGGCGGAACATTCGACCGGTAATGTACGATTTAGCTGCTCCGTCGAATCTTCTTAGAACATTCGACAGACACCATAAGCCTTCAATGACAGATTCCACCTTAATTATTTCAGATTTTCGGACGAATGCATTTTTTAAAGAAACAAAATAAATAAAAACGAATTTCGGGAGTAACTAAATAAATTTATTTTTTGGACGAATACGAAATTCCGAAACAAAATATTTCAGTGTGCACATGTCTAGTCACAGGCGGAGTGAAACTAAACAATATACACTTATTGGGATTTTGTTTATCAAAAACAGGTAGCAGGAAACATTTTGATTAAAATTTATGAAGAAATTCAATTTTTTTTAATTGGCTGTGTTTTATGGTGGAAATTAAAAAATATTTATTTGAAAAATTTCACCTTTTTTTGTTTTTATATCGCAAATAATAAAAAAAAAAAACAATGGTGAACAAATACCACCAAAAGAAAGCTCTACTTGTGTGAGAAAAATTATATCAATTTGATTTGAGTACAGCGTTGCATGACCGCGCAATCCCCAGTTAAAGTAGCGCAGTGCCACATAGCAACAAATGGCCTGGTCATGAAGGAGCAGAAAAGTGCACCAGAAAGAGACACGAGTATTACAAATATTCCTTCTTGGTACATAATCACAAATTTCTTCATACAAATGTGCAATAAACGGTTTGTAAACCAACACCGAAGAATGGAAGACATCATAATCTCGACGCGTTTCGTCAAACACAGTTCACTTCATCATGATGTCACAGGCATGGTGTCTATAATTAAATCTAAACAAATTATATGAGAAAAAAGAAGTGAAGGAGGAAGCGTCTACAAGTATTCATGGCAGCAGCCCACAGGAAAAAAACGAACAATCCCAACATCAGGGAAACCTACAACTGGTTGTCTGTCCCGGGGGTGGCTGTGAAAACCGGAGAGTCGGCCCACCAGCAAACCAAGGGGGAACAAAAGAGGAACAAGGAAGAGGTGGAACTGGGGTGCAGGCCCTATAGACTTGATTCAGGCTGGGTTCACACTATCTTTGGCTCCCAGCAGGGGGTCCTGTGCGTCCCCGTTCACCGTTCAGGTCAGACTCCAGCCCTGAATTTTTGGCTGAATTCAGACCTGAAATGGACCAAAAAGACGCACAGGAATTCGCACCGGAGCCGCAGTGGAGATATGTAAACCGGCTCCATAGAGAGCCGGTCAAAATCTCCTGCTATTGCAAATTGGATGTGGGGGGAAACCCTCATCCAATTCGCAATAGTGT
Organism: Aquarana catesbeiana; assembly: GCF_042186555.1. Classification (NCBI taxonomy): domain Eukaryota; kingdom Metazoa; phylum Chordata; class Amphibia; order Anura; family Ranidae; genus Aquarana; species Aquarana catesbeiana. The sequence continues at coordinate 6,743,638 of NC_133324.1, read as the reverse complement.
GAATGAGCCTGACTCCTATAAATAAAAAGCTATACAGCTATACAGCTAGTCCCCCAAGAAAATACTTAACAAAAAAACATAGACGACATAAAAGTGAAAAAAAAATAAAAATGAATGAATAATAACATTCAAAAAGTGTAAGGCAACAAGGTATGAAAGGTGGGTTAACAGTAAATAAGTGAAAAGGTTAAACACTGACACAAGAGATATTAGATATAAACACAACCAGAAGAAAAGAAAAGAAAAGAAAAGAAAGGAAAAGAAAAGAAAAGAAAAGAAAAGAAAAGAAAAGAAAAAGAAAATAATGGGACCCTAAAAAATACAAAGACAAAGGATGTAAAGAAACCAAAAAATATATATACTGTACAATTGAACCTTGGCTTATGAATAACGCGATTAACGAGCGTTTTGAAAGATGAGTAACTTTTTTTTTAAATTCTGGCTTAGTTTGCGAGTGTTGTCTCGCAAAATGAGCAGAATTCAAGCTAATGGGGTATGCAGTACTGCATTTGGGGGGCGCTGGATGAGCCGAACACCCCCCTGTTTGGTTCACACCAGAACTTGCGAACAGGCAAAAAATTTGTTCGAACACCCGAACACCGTTAAAGTCTATGGGACACGAACATGAATAATCGAAAGTGCTAATTTTAAAGGTTTATATGCAAGTTATTGTCATAAAAAGTGTTTGGGGACCCGGGTCCTGCCCCAGGGGACAAGGATCAATGCAAAAAAAAGTCTATAGTATGCCTGTAAAGGGGCGCATGTTTCCCGTGTTTAGAACAGTCTGACAGCAAAATGACATTTCAAAGGAAAAAAGTCACTTAAAACTACTCGCGGCTATTAATGAATTGCCGGTCCGACAATACACATAAAAGTTCATTGATAAAAACGGCATGGGAATTCCCCACAGGGGAACCCCGAACAAAAATAAAAAAAAATGGCATGGGGTCCCCCTCAAAATCTATACCAGACCCTTCAGGTCTGGTATGGATTTTAAGGGGAACTCCGTGCCAAAATGTAAAAAAAAAATGGTGTGGGGTCCCCCCAAAAATCCATACCAGACCCTTATCTGAGCACGCAACCTGGCAGGCCACAGGAAAAGAGAGGGGGGATGAGAGAGCGCCCCCCCTCCTGAACCGTACCAGGCCACATGCCCTCAACATTGGGAAGGTGCTTTGGGGTAGCCCCCCAAAACACCTTGTCCCCATGTTGATGGAGACAAGGGCCTCATCCCCACAACCCTTGCCCAGTGGTTGTGGGGGTCTGCGGGCGGGGGGCTTATCGGAATCTGGAAGCCCCCTTTAACAAGGGGACCCCCAGATCCCGGCCATCCCCCCTGTGTGAAATGGTAAGGGGGTACAAAAGTACTCCTACCATTTCACAAAAACTGTCAAAAATGTTAAAAAATGACAAGAGACCGTTTTTGACTGTGTTTGGTCCCCAAACACTTTTTATGACAATACCATGAATATAAGCCTTTAAAATGAGCACTTTTGATTTCTCCCATAGACTTTTAAAGGGTGTTCCGTGTTTCGAATTTGCTGCGAACACCCCAAATTGTTCGCTGTTCGGCGAACTGGCGAACAGCCGATGTTCGAGTCGAACATGAGTTCGACTCGAACTCGAAGCTCATCTCTACTGGTGACACTCGGAATGGTTCGGAGCCGTTCAGAGCCATTCAGAAATACTCAGAATCACTCGGAAATACTTGTAAACACTCAGAAATACTCAGTTCCCGAGTGTTTCCGAGCCTTTCCCAGGCTTTCCGAGTTCAGCCGAGCTGTCCATGAGTGTTTCCGAGGCTCTCCAGCGACCCCCCAGCTCTGGCCACATACAGTATTGCATGCAATAGAAGTCAATGCAGAACGAATTATCTTCATTTCTATTGACTTCTATGGGGAAACTCGCTTTGATTTGTGAGTGCTTTGGATTACAAGCATTCTCCTGGAACAGATTATGCTCGTATTCCAAGGTTCCACTGTATATACCATTGATTGCAAACTCTACAACTTTCACAAAATCTTATATAGCACAAAATAAAAAAAAAATCCCAGTGGTGATTAAATACCACCACCAAGAGAAAGCTCTATCTGTCTCAAAAAAAATTGTCATTTAGATACAGTGTTACATGAGTAATTGTCAATCAAAGTGTGACAGGGCTGATAATTGGCATGGGCAGGAAGGGGGTGAAAGTGTCCAGTATTGAAGTGGATAAAATACAAAAAAAGCTCCTCTCAGTAATCAGAACTTACTTGAGCATTCCCCAAGCTCTGGCTTTGGATCTCAAAAAATGAATCAGGAACTACAATATCGGAAAATCTGGATGGAAGAGAAAACACAAACGTTACCTACTGTGAGGATTAGGAGTCTTATCATTTTTAAAATATTCTTGGCCTGGATACATTCTGGCCTGGTCTGGATTTCCCAGAACCTACTACCAAAAGCCATGAAGTGTACTCTATACACCAGGGAGGTGCGGTGCTGTGAGTGGCTGGTGAGGGCACTGGTTGGTATCAGAATCAGATACACACGGGTTACATACGCCGCCATCGTCAGAGCGAGAGCAATAATTCTAGCACTAGACCTCCTCTGTAGCTCTAAACATGTAACCTGTTAAAATTTTAAAGCGTCGCCTATGGAGATTAGTACTGAAGTTTGGCGCCATTCCACAAGTGTGCGCAATTTTAAAGCGTGACGCGTTGGGTATCTTTTTACTCAGCGTAACATCATCTTTCATAGTATATCAAAAAAATTAGGCTAACTTTAGTGTTCATTTTTTTTTTTCATTCATGAAACAGTATCTTTAAAAAAGTAAAAAAACGCATTCGAAAAATTGCTGCACAAATACCGTGTGACATAAAAAGTTGCAACAACCGCCTTTTTAATCCCTAAGGTGTCTGCTAAAATATCTAATATATATATATATATATATATATATATATATATATATATAATGTTTCTTATACTTCTTAATCAGACAGCATCCCTGAAGAAGCCCGATACATGGGCGAAACATGTTGGGAAGTTTATCCTGTGGTTCTGTACCGTTAGAATTGTGCTAACCTGTATTTGCCAACTGTTATGTTTTAATATTTTTTATTTTGCCTTTCAAAATAAAAAAAATCTTTTACCATTATATTTGTTATTGCTGTAAATTACTCTGCACCTAAAAAAAAAAATCACAATTGTTTCTTCCATATTTACTTTACAATGTAGCTAATTCTGTAATTCTGTATCTTTAGGACATTTCTAATATTTACATGCTTTCTGTGCTGCTTTAAAGGCCCTGACGAAACGCGTAAGCCGTATCCCTAACATCTTATACCAGGATCTGCACACCCTGGACTGAAGAAACAGTAAACTGTATTCTCCTTCAGACTGTAATATGTTTTAAAACTCTCCATCCATGGATGGCAAATAAAGTTTTTCTATACTTTTTAAAACTAAATTATTACTCATACTCCACTGAGGCACATGTAAAGTCCCCCCCGTTATCCCTTCTTGTGTTCAAATTTCAGTAATTTATCCGTTAAGCCACCTGCTTGAGTACAGATTGTGAAAATATAGTAAATTACCTTAAAAACAATTTATAATAATTATTTGTATATTACTTATTTATGGTAATTAACCCCTCGCCACCCAGACCAATTCTGACACTTCTCTCCTATATGTAAAAATCATCAATTTTTTTGCTAGAAAATTACTCAGAACCCCCAAACATTACATATATATATTTTTAGCAGACACCTTAGGGATTAAAATAGCGCTTGTTGCAACTATTTATGTCACACGGTATTTTCGCTGCAATTTTTCAAATGCGTTTTTTTTAAAAGATACTGTTTCATGCATAATAATAATAATAAAAAAAAAAAACGAACACTAAAGTTATCCCAATTTTTTTATATACTATGAAAGATGATGTTACGCCGAATAAAAAGATACCCAATGCGTCACGCTTTAAAATTGCGCACACACGTGGAATGGTGCCAAACTTCAGTACTTTTCAGTACAGTAAAATCTCCATAGGCGACGCTTTAAAATTTTGTACAGGTTACATGTTTAGAGTTGCAGAGGAGGTCTAGTGCTAGAATTATTGCTCTCGTTCTGACCATGGTGGCGTATGTAACCCGTGTGTATCTTTAGGAGATTTCTAATATTTACATGCTTTCTGTGCTGCTTTAAAGGTCCTGACGAAGTGGGAAGCTTCCCGCGAAACCCGTAGGCCGTATCCCTAACATCTTATACCAGGATCTCCACACCTTGGACTGAAGAAACAGTAAACTGTATTCTCCTTCAGACTGTAATATGTTTTTAAAGTCTCCATCCAAGGATGGCAAATAAAGTTTTTCTATACTTTTTAAAAGTGTTCTAAATTATTACTCATACTCCACTGAGGCACATGTAAAGTCCCACTTTATCCCTTCTTGTAGTGGAATCTTGTATCTACCAGGGACGGTGCCTCCGTGGAGTTATAATTACTTCACGTCTACCCCCACCCTTATATACTGGAGTTTGAAGTTATAAATTCCAACCAGTCATTTCACAGTAAATAGATAAATAATCAATTATTATGTTATAACAATATATGATTTATCTTGTACCTTTTCAGCAGCAGATTCTCATTCTCCCTCTTAACTGTGTGAGAAAAACATGGGATTGTGGGTAAATCTTATACACATTAATGTTTTTTTTCCTTGTAGATAAGAGGGCTGGGCTGGAAGGGAGCATTTGTCTTTTAGACACGCCCCCTTCTATGACACTGCAGTGAGAGGCGTGGCTCCACTGCAGCATTTTTATTGGACAGCTTCGGCAAATGGTACTTTACCATTGGTCCAAGGCTCCAAGCTGTCCATTGAGCTCAGTGCCTCTGAGAAGAGGTGAGGAGAATGCATATGAGCAAATAAAGATCCGGATAGCCGCACTCCAAAAATAATAGTTTCCTTTATTGAGGATACAGTCCGTACAAAAAACAGAATAAAGTTGCAAACTGCTAACGCGTTTCACACTGCTCTCACAGCTCTGATTAAGCACCAGTGAGAGTGGTGTGAAACGTGTTAGTGGTTTGCAATTTTATTCTGTTTTTGGCTACCCAGATCTTTATTTGCTCCTATGCATTCTACATTCTGAGCCGGCACCCTTGGCAAGGAAGGTATTATTCAGGTACAGATGCCTAGAGTGAGTTCTCTCTTTGAGAAGTGAGGAGAGGCACTGTGAGCTCATCCTCTCAGTCTTCTGCAAACAGAGTGTGCCGGCTTGGATTTAAACTGGCTGCTCTGTATGTATCTTCTGACAGGCTGTGCAAGGAACCCGGTATCAATGTTTTTTTTCATGTTCATGGCAGGTGAGGCTCTGCCACCTGCCTCCCCTGACTGCACATCCCTGCTATATACTGGTGGAAGCTAACAGTGGTATGTCAACTAGATAAATGACTCCATATTTAGAATGTATCTGGTCTATAATCCAGAGGCTCTGGATGGACAGTTGGATACATTTCTCTATATTTAGGGTGTATCTGGTCTATAAACCAGAGGCTCTGGATGGACAGTTGGATAAATGGTTCTATATTTAGTATGTATCCGGTCTATAAACCAGAGTGTCAGGTCACCTGTATCCAGGTGACAGATGCACCCTGACTAAGGCCTCATTGTTGCAGCTCAGCTCAGCTGTCAGTATGCGGAAAGGAAGAGCATACTGTCCCATAGAAGCAGACTCTTGGCGGAGACGTAAGAGGGCGCTGGCCGCTGAAGAGACACACGACCTGGTTCCTCAAAGATATTCCGGAAGAGTTTCAGAAAATTAGAGAGGCTGGAAACCACTGGGTCTTTCCTCTCCCATATAGGGGCAGCCCAAGCTAAAGCCTCGCAGGACAGGAGAGAAATAATATAGGCTACCTTTGCCCGATCAGACTTGAAGTTTTGGGGTTGGTGTTCGAAATGAATAGTACACTGGCTAAGGAACCCTCTGCAGGCCTTGGAATCCCCAAAGTAACGTGACGGAGCTGGTAAGTGCAAAGGGTTAGCGGCTGCTACTGCAAGCGGAGTTGATACGGCAGCTGATTGCGGTTGTGGAACCGGGGAGCCTAAAGAGGCTTGAAGTTGTTCAAAGCGGGAAGCCAAATCCTGAAGGAATCGCATCACCTGGTTCTGATTACATTCCTGGGTCTCGAGTCTGTGGACTATGCCCTGCAGCTGATCATCGGCAGGTAGCGGCACATCAGACGGGTCCATGGCCGTGCAAACTGTCAGGTCACCTGTATCCAGGTGACAGATGCACCCCGTTGGGGTCAGGAGTTCACCGCTATGATAGTGGACCCTAAGGCTGACTTATGCAGATGGAACTTGGGGTGGTTCAGGAAGCCAGGTCCCCTGGAGCACCAACACGGATCCCACAGTGAGTTAGAGCATAGATTCCCCAGGGCGCGGAGTCTAAGAGCCAATTGGTGTTCACCAGAGCCTCTAGTGGTGAGGATGGACTGGGCTGCAACTGGCTCCAGGTCGCGGCCCCCAGGGTCTCCCAGCTCACGCTCACGGTAGGCTACAGGAGGATAGAGAGGAAACAGCAGCCCAGGACAGCAAGGAATAGTAAGGAGGTAGCCAAATGTCGGGGAGACTAGCAGACAAGGATAACAGAGAACATGCCAAAAGTCAGGGTCACAGGCAAACAGGGATAGTCGAGAACGCGCCAAAGGTCAGAGTCACAAGCAGACAGGAATAGTCGGGAACACGCCAAGATTGGTGACAGAGACAAACTTACAGCACACGGCAAACAGGAGGCCAAACACACAATATTGCACGGCAAGCCAGGCTTGGAGAATACAGTGTTAAATAGTGGTTCCTGTTAAGGCTAGGGTGGAGCCACACAGAGGGAAGATTACTTAAGCATGCAGGTGTGAGAGTACAAACCTCAAGGCTGATACACAGACCAGGTAAGAGACAGACAGGTCATGAATGTATTACTGCAAGGTCATGACACAGAGGCTCTGGATGGAAAGTTGGATAAATGGTTCTATATTTAGGATTTATCTGGTCCATAAACCAGAGGCTCTGGATGGACAGTTGGATAAATGGCTCTATATTTAGGATGTATTTGGTCTATAAACCAGAGGTTCTGGATAGACAGTTGGATAAATGGTTCTATATTTAGGATGTATCTGGTCCATAAACCAGAGGCTCTGGATGGACAGTTGGATAAATGGCTCTATATTTAGGATGTATCTTGTCTATAAACCAGAGGTTCTGGATGGAAAATTGGATAAATGGTTCTATATTTAGGATGTATCTTGTCTATAAACCAGAGGTTCTGGATGGAAAATTGGATAAATGGTTCTATATTTAGGATGTATCTGGTCTATAGACCAGAGGCTCTGGATGGACAGTTGGATAAATGGTTCTATATTTAGGATGTGCCTGGTCTATAAACCAGAGGCTCTGGATGGACAGTTGGATAAATGGCTCTATATTTAGGATGTATCCGGTCTATAAACCAGAGGTTCTGGATGGACAATTGGATAAATGGCTCTATATTTAGGATGTATCCGGTCTATAAACCAGAGGCTCTGGATGGACAGTTGGATAAATGGCTCTATATTTAGGATGTATCCGGTCTATAAACCAGAGGTTCTGGATGGACAATTGGATAAATGGTTCTATATTTAGGATGTGCCTGGTCTATAAACCAGAGGCTCTGGATGGACAGTTGGATAAATGGCTCTATATTTAGGATGTATCAGGTCTATAAACCAGAGGTTCTGGAAGGACAGTTGGATAAATGGTTCTATATTTAGGATGTATCCGGTCTATAAACCAGAGGCTCTGGCTGCCGGCGCTATATATGAATGAGACATCTGCCGTCCAATTTATTCCGCCTGAAGTAGATATGTAATTCCCTGTATCGAATACGTGTCGGGGAGGGGACAGGACGGCATGAAAAGCAGTCTACATGCACATCAGACGCACATCACCCCCATACCTTTCCGGTATCTTATTCCAGTGATTATTGCTGGCAATAAAGTGGTGCACCAGACGTACTTTTTAAATGTGAGTACCCTGCATTGGGGTTTGTTTTACTTGTGTTCAATAAATTGTTCAAGCTTTATTACACTATCAAGTGCTTTTATCTTTTTGCATAAAACGGAGGTATTTTCACCGAGGAGCCCTGGATGCAGTCTTTTCCCTTCTGAGCCCAGAGGAGGTTCAAATGCGTGTTTAGACTCAGCTTAATTGCAAAGTCGCACGCTCCAAGGTGAGCGCTCACTACCTAGGGGATCAGCAAAGGGAGGACACCTTGGCACATTTGGCACATTTGATCACCTACCAGAATACTCAGCGTATTGATTAGAAGCACAGCAGGACACTTTGTCTGCACATGAGCACTTTATTATTTTTTTATATTTTATATATACACAATTTATGGACTTTTATGTATTTTATGAATCTATATGTTTTTTCACATGAGCACTATATACTTACTGTGATTTGATTTTCCACTCCCTTATTTATTTGTTGGCACTTCACTACTGATCAATATTTGTGTGTTTTTTTATGTTAAGCATTTGGTATCTTATTCCTGTTTGTAGTGCATAATACCTAACACAGCACTCTCCTCATTTAATGAATTATTATGATTTTAGCTGCTGTATCTTATATCGATCCAATACCTTTTTTTATCTATTTACATGATGAGATCATTTGTATAGCGCGGCGTAGTATTTACTTGTTTATGTTTGTACGATTTACGAGACGTGTTTAACGCCGGCAGCTTTTTCTTTCTTTTTCTATATTTACCGGGCATCTGCTTCCTGGTGGCTCGCAGGATTCTTTGTGTTTTTTAGCTCTGGACAGTTTAATAAATGGCTCTATATTTAGGATGTATCTGGTCTATAAACCAGAGGCTCTGGAGGGACAGTTGGATAAATGGTTCTATATTTAGGATGCATCTGGTCCATAAACCAGAGGCTCTGGATGGACAGTTGGATAAATGGCTCTATATTTAGGATGTATCCGGTCTATAGACCAGAGGCTCTGGATGGACAGTTGGATAAATGGTTCTATATTTAGGATGTATCTGGTCCATAAACCAGAGGCTCTGGATGGACAGTTGGATAAATGTTTCTATATTTAGGATGTATCCGGTCTATAGACCAGAGGCTCTGGATGGACAGTTGGATAAATGGTTCTCTATTTAGGATGTATCCGGTCTATAGACCAGAGGCTCTGGATGGACAGTTGGATAAATGGTTCTATATTTAAGATGTATCTGGTCCATAAACCAGAGGCTCTCGATGGACAGTTGGATAAATGGCTCTATATTTAGGATGTATCTGGTCTATAGACCAGAGGCTCTGGATGGACAGTTGGATAAATGGATCTATATTTAGGATGTATCCGGTCTATAGACCAGAGGCTCTGGATGGACAGTTGGATAAATGGTTCTATATTTAGGATGTATCCGGTCTATAAACCAGAGGCTCTGGATGGACAGTTGGATAAATGGTTCTATATTTAGGATGTGTCTGGTCCATAAACCAGAGGCTCTTGATGGACATTTGGATAAATGGTTCTATATTTAGGATATATCCGGTCTATAAACCAGAGGCTCTGGATGGACAGTTGGATAAATGGCTCTATATTTAGGATTTATCTGGTCTATAGACCAGAGGCACTGGATGGACAGTTGGATAGATGGTTCTATATTTAGGATATATCCGGTCTATAAACCAGAGGCTCTGGATGGACAGTTGGATAAATGGCTCTATATTTAGGATTTATCCGGTCTATAGACCAGAGGCACTGGATGGACAGTTGGATAGATGGTTCTATATTTAGGATATATCCGGTCTATAAACCAGAGGCTCTGGATGGACAGTTGGATAAATGGCTCTATATTTAGGATTTATCCGGTCTATAAACCAGAGGCTCTGGATAGACAGTTGGATAAATGGCTCTATATTTAGGATGTATCTGGTCTATAAACCAGAGGCTCCGGAAGGACAAATTACCAGTGAAGCATTGCAGTGAACACTGACTTTGTAGTAGAATATTTTCATATAATAATATATTATCATATAACACCTAACAATTGTATTTTCATTTTTTCCATCAGCTCACCCCCCACAGTTATTACCTTTTTGTTTCCACTTGACCCTCCCTTCTAGATTGTAAGCTCTAATGAGCAGGGCCCTCTGATCCCTCCTGTATTGATTTGTATTGTAAGTGTAGTGTCTGCCCTCACGTTGCAAAGCGCTGCGCAAACTGTTGGCGCTATATAAATCCCGTATAATAATAATAATAATAATAATAATATAAGACTCACCCGAATGTGCACTGGGTAGTAGTGACAACCCAGAGACTGTTTATAATGGAACCACCGCAATAGTGGGAAGATGTCTGTGGAAGAAGAATCATGAAGTCATTGTTTTATATACAGACCACTTCACCTACCCCATGGAGAAAAGGACCCGCCATTCTGGACTCCAAAACTTTCCTTTTAGCTTAAGATCACATAAGTACAGTGCCTTCAAAAAGTATTCATACCCCTTGAAGTTTTCCACATTTTGTTACAACCAAAAACGTAAATGTATTTTATTGGGATTTTATGTGATAGACCAACACAAAGTGGCAAAAAATTGAGAAGTGGAAGGAAAATTATAGGTGGTTTTGAAAATTTTTTACAAATAAATATCTAAAAAGTGAGGCGTGCATTTGTATTCAGCCCCCTTTATTCTGATATCTCTAACTAAAAACGAGTGGAGCCAATTGCCTTCAGAAGTCACCTAATTAGTAAATAGAGTCCACCAGTGTGTAATTTAATCTCAGTATTTATAGTATTTATAATATAGCTGTACTGCAAAGCCCTCAGAGGTTTGTTAGAGAACCTTAGTGAACAAACAGCATCATGAAGGCAGAGGAACACACCAGACAGGTCAGGGATAAAGTTGTGGAGAAGTATAAAGCAGGGTTACATTATAAAAAATCTCCCAAGCTTTGAACATCTCATGGAGCTCTGTTCAATCCATCATCGGAAAATGGAAAGAGTATGGCACAACCGCAAACCTATCAAGACATGGCCGTCCACCTAAACTGACCGGACGGCCAAGGAGAGCATTCATCAGAGAAGCAGCCAAGATTTCCATGGTAACTCTGGAGGAGCTGCAGAGATCCACAGCTCAGGTGGGAGAATCTGTCCACAGGACAATAAAATTAGTCGTGCTCTCCACAAATCTGCCCTTTATGGTGACAAGAAGAAAGACATTGTTAAAAGAAAGTCATAAGAAGTCCTGTTTGCAGTTTGGCAGAAGCCATGTGGGGGACACAGAAAACATGTGGAAGAAGGTGCTCTGGTCAGATGAGACCAAAATTGAGCTTTTTGGCCCAAAAGCAAAATGCTATGTATGGCCGTAAACTAACACTGCACATCACCCTGAACACACCATCCCCACCTTGAAACATGGTGGTGGTAGAATCATGTGGATGCTTTTCTTCAGCAGGGACAGGGAAGCTGGTCAGAGTTGATGGGAAGATGGATGGAGACAAATACAGGATAATCTTAGAAGAAAACCTGTTAGAGTCTGCAAAAGACTTGAGACTGGGGCGGAGGTTCACCTTCAAGCAGGACAACGACCTGAAACATCCAGCCAGAGCTACAATGGAATGGTTTAGATCAAAGCATATTCATGTGTTAGAATGGCCCAGTCACAGTCCAGACCTAAATCACATTGATAATCTGTGGCAAGACTTGAAAATTGCTGTTCACAGACGCTCTCCATCCAATCACAAAGCTTGAGCTATTTTGCAAAGAAGAATGGGCAAAATGTCCCTCTCTAGATGTGTAAGCTGGTAGAGACATCCCCAAAAAGACTTGCAGCTGTAATTGCAGAGAAAGGGGGTTCTACAAAGTATTGATTCAGGGGGGGCGCCATACAAATGCCCCCCCACACTTTTCACATATTTATTTGTAAAAAAAAATGAAAACCATTTATCATTTTCCTTTCACTTCACAATTATGTTCCACTTTGTGTTGGTCTATCAAATAAAATCCCAATAAAATACATTTACGTTTTTGTTTGTAACATGACAAAATGTGGAAAATTTCAAGGGGTATGAATACTTTTTCAAGGCACTGTAGTTTTCTAGGCAGTCAGACATGCTGCTAACACTGGCAGAAATCCAAAGCAGCACCTTCAGCTCTCCTATTGGATATATGTATCCATGCCAGCAAGACTGCATTCTTTTCTTGGAATATAGAGAGATTTTGCCATAGGGGATAGAAGGAGAAGTCTTCTACACATATCTTCACTCTTTGATGTTTGGCAGGCGTCTACCTTCTCAGTTTGCCAACGGCTCATCTCCTAGGTACTTCTAGTGCCATCTTATGCCCCTTGACATTTTTTGTTGTGACACATTTTCTCACCTACCCCTCCACCCCTTTACTGAAGGTGAGCATTGAAGAAGGTCATAAGGGAGATTCTAGAGAGCAGGAGGTCTTGGGATTATTGGAGAGGACGGCTTGAGTGATATATTGAGACAAGACTGGAGATGTTAATTGGGTTGTGGATGGCTTGGTATGTTGTTGTTAGCATTGAGAATTTTTGTTGTTGTTGTTGGGGAATTGGAAGCCAGTAGATGGATTGGTAGAGAGGGGTGAAGGGCACTGCATGGAAGCCAGAGGAGGGATTGGCAGAGAGGGGTGGAGGACACTGAGTGGAGGACAGTGGAGGGATTGGCATAAAGGGTGGAGGACCATAAATGTAAGCCAGTGGAGGGATTGACAGAAAGGGGTCAAGGACATTGAATGGAAGCCAGTAGAGGGATTGGCAGAGAGGGGTGGAGGACACTGAATGGAAGCCAGTGGAGGGATTGGCAAAGAGGGGTGGAGGACACTGAATGGAAGCCAGTAGAGGGATTGGTATAGAGGGGTGAAGGACACTGAGTGGAGGCCAGTGGAGGAATTGGCATAAAGGGGTGGAGGACACTGAATACAAGCCAGTGAAGGAACTGGCAAAGAATGCCTTGAGAAGGGAGCTGCAATAGTCAAGGTGAGTAATAACAAGGGAGAGATTGGCAGAGAGAGATGGAGGACACTGAATGGAAACCAGTAGAGGGATTGGCAGAGAGGGGTGGAGGACACTGAATGGAAGCCAGTAGAGGGATTGGTAGACAGGGGTGGAGGACACTGAATGGAAGCCAGTGGAGGGATTGGTAGAGAGGGGTGGAGGACACTGAATGGAAGCCAGTGGAGGGATTGGTAGAGAGGGGTGGAGGACACTGAGTGGAGGCCAGTGGAGGGATTGGTATAGAGGGGTGGAGGACACTGAATAGAAGCCAGTGAAGGGACTGGCAAAGAATGCCTTGAGAAGGGAGCTGCAATAGTCAAGGTGAGTAATAACAAGGGAGAGATTGGCAGAGAGAGATGGAGGACACTGAATGGAAACCAGTGGAGTGATTGGCAGATAGGGGTGGAGGACACTGAATGAAAGCCAGTGGAGGGATTGGCAGAGAGGGGTGGAGGACACTGAATAGAAGCCAGTGGAGGGATTGGCAGAGAGGGGTGGAGGACACTGAATGGAAGCCAGTGAAGGGACTGGCAGAGAGGGGTGGAGGACACTAAATGGAAGCCAGTGAAGGGACTAGCAAAAAGGGGCGGAGGACACTGAATGGAAGCCAGTGGAGGGATTGGCAGAGAGGGATGGAGGACATTGAATGGAAGCCAGTGGAGGGATTGGCAGAGAGGGGTGGAGGACACTGAATGGAAGCCAGTGGAGGGATTGGCAGAGAGGGGTGGAGGACACTAAATGGAAGCCAGTGAAGGGACTAGAAAAAAGGGGCTGAGGACACTGAATGGAGGCCATTGGAGGGATTGGCAGAGAAAAGTGGCAGACATGGAATGGAAGCCAGTGAAGGGACTAGCAAAAAGGGGCTGAGGACACTGAATGGAGGCCAGTGGAGGGATTGGCAGAGAGAGTTGGAGGACACTGAATGGAGGCCATTGGAGGGATTGGCAGAGAAAAGTGGCAGACATGGAATGGAAGCCAGTGGAAAGATTGGCAGAGACCCTGAGAAGCTGGTAAGTGAAATGAGCATGGGAATAGCAATCATGATAGACTAAAGGGAGGATAGCCTATGCTGAGGCAGTCGTATGAGAAGGGAGTTGCAATAGTCAAGGTGAGTGATAACAAGGGAGTGAATGAGTAGCTTAGTGGTTTCATTGGCTGAGAAGGGGCAGATTTTGAAGATAATGTTGAGGTGAAGGCTACAAAGTTATGACAACAATTGGATTTGGGGCTGATAGGACAGGTCAGAGTCCAGAATTGCGCATAGCACCCTGCCATGAGGGGAGGGACTTATAGTTGTATTATTGATCTTTATTGAAAGTAATGGAGGTGGGCATGGGTGGGGGAGGGGTGGACGAGAATTATGAGCTCAGTTTTAGAAAGATTGAGTTTGAAGAAGTGGTGTGGTGTGATACTGATTTGTCAGTTAGTAAGTAAGTAATGTGAGAGAAGACTGAAGGGGTGCGGTGGGGAGTAGAGAGATAGATTTGGGTGTCATTAGCATAGAGCTGGTACTGAGAGCCATAGAAGGTTATCAAATGACAAAATGAGGAGGTGTGGATAGAGAAGAGAAGGGTTCCAGGGACAGAGCCTTGGGGGACCCCTACAGAAAGGAGTGATTATACCTGAATAGGCTGCTGCCATGGCCTAGAATAAGAGACGGTGTTTGCACCATTCACAAGCCTTTCGTAACCATAGATAAAGGGCCTGATGACAGGAACGCCTAAACCTGAGAAAATAAACACATTCCTATTATAACTGCCAGTAATACATTGTTACACACTACCATATAATACAACGCAACATCTATATACTGTATATGTATAGTTCCACGCTTAGGTGTAAATATGGCTGCTGCCTCCCCTGGAACCTTCACCACGTGAAGTAGAGTGCAATATAAAGAGGTAGGTGGCACTGCCAAGAGACTTAGTAATAGATTGACCAAAGCAATCTTGGAAATGTGCTAAAGTGCGTGTGCAAGTGCAAATTGTTACCAAGACTCCAAATGATCCTATCGTGCCAAAAACGTCATCAATAAAAATAAAGGATAAAAAGTGGTGTTCAAAAATGCAAATAGTGTTATGTGCCAAAAAAAATCTTCATCCGTAAACATAATAAAGTTGCTGATAAGAATATGTATCTATATATAGATATTTATATAGATATACAGTGGGGATGGAAAGTATTCAGACCCCCTTAAATTTTTCACTCTTTTGTTATATTGCAGCCATTTGCTAAAATCATTTAAGTTATTTTTTTTTCCTCATTAATGTACACACAGCACCCCATATTGTACACACAGCACCCCATATTGTACACACAGCACCCCATATTGTACACACAGCACCCCATATTATACACACAGCACCCCATATTGTACACACAGCACCCCATATTGTACACACAGCACCTCATATTGTACACACATCACCCCATATTGTACACACAGCCCCCCATATTGTACACACAGCACCCCATATTGTACACACAGCACCCCATATTGTACACACAGCCCCCCATATTGACAGAAAAACACAGAATTGTTGACATTTTTGCAGATTTATTAAAAAGAAAAACTGAAATATCACATGGTCCTAAGTATTCAGACCCTTTGCTGTGACACTCATATATATAACTCAGGTGCTGTCCATTTCTTCTGATCATCCTTATGATGGTTCTACACCTTTATTTGAGTCCAGCTGTGTTTGATTATACTGATTGAACTTGATTAGGAAAGCCACACACCTGTCTGTAGAAGACCTTACAGCTCACAGTGCATGTCAGAGCAAATGAGAATCATGAGGTCAAAGGAACTGCCTGAAGAGCTCAGAGACAGAATTGTGGCAAGGCACAGATCTGGCCAAGGTTACAAAAAATTTCTGCTGCACTTAAGGTTCCTAAGAGCACAGTGGCCTCCATAATCCTTAAATGTAAGACGTTTGGTATGAACCAGAACCCTTCCTAGAGCTGGCCGTCCGGCCAAACTGAGCTATTGGGGGAGAAGAGCCTTGGTGAGAGAGGTAAAGAAGAACCCAAAGATCACTGTGGCTGAGCTCCAGAGATGCAGTCGGGAGATGGGAGAAAGTTGTAGAAAGTCAACCATCACTGCAGCCCTCCACCAGTCGGAGCTTTATGGCAGAGTGGCCCAACGGAAGCCTCTTCTCAGTGCAAGACACATGAAAGCCTGCATGGGGTTTGCTAAAAAACACCTGAAGGACTCCAAGATGGTGAGAAATAAGATTCTCTGGTCTGATGAGACCAAGATAGAACTTTATGGCCTTAATTCTAAGCAGTATGTGTGGAGAAAACCAGGCACTGCTCATCACCTGTCCAATACAGTCCCAACAGTGAAGCATGGTGGTGGCAGCATCATGCTGTGGGGGTGTTTTTCAGCTGCAGGGACAGGACGACTGGTTGCAATCGAGGGAAAGATGAATGCGGCCAAGTACAGGGATATCCTGGACGAAAACCTTCTCCAGAGTGCTCAGGACCTCAGACTGGGCCGAAGGTTTACCTTCCAACAAGACAATGACCCTAAGCACACAGCTAAAATAACGAAGGAGTGGCTTCACAACAACTCCGTGACTGTTCTTGAATGGCCCAGCCAGAGCCCTGACTTAAACCCAATTGAGCATCTCTGGAGAGACCTAAAAATGGCTGTCCACCAATGTTTACCATCCAACCTGACAGAACTGGAGAGGATCTGCAAGGAGGAATGGCAGAGGATCCCCAAATCCAGGTGTGAAAAACTTGCTGCATCTTTCCCAAAAAGACTCATCAAAAGGGTCTTCTACTAAATACTGAGCAAAGGGTCTGAATACTTAGGACCATGTGATATTTCAGTTTTTCTTTTGTAATAAATCTGCAAAAATGTCAACAATTCTGTGTTTTTCTGTCAATATGGGGTGCTGTGTGTACAATATGGGGTGCTGTGTGTACAATATGGGGGGCTGTGTGTACAATATGGGGTGCTGTGTGTACAATATGGGGGGCTGTGTGTACATTAATGAGGAAAAAAATGAACTTACATGATTTTAGCAAATGGCTGCAATATAACAAAGAGTGAAAAATTTAAGGGAGTCTGAATACTTTCCATCCCCACTGTATATAACTCATTGGGAGTGAACTAAAAGTTCTCACAGCATTAGTTCATCTAGCTACTTGCTTAGTTAGAATAACATTATCCACGGGAGGACAAATGGACTACCATGCCCCCAGTGGTCTAGGTGGGGAACTTCCAGACACGTCTGCCCACTATATCAAATCCAGATACTACCTTGTAAAACTATGAAAATTATATGCAATAATTGCTATGTACCAAAATCTTCATCCATAAAAAAACTATTGAAGTGCTAGTAAAGGAAACATATGTGTATAAAAAGCAACACAAAATAAATGTGTAATATCCTGTAATAGTCCAAAGTGACTTGTGCAATCAATGTCCATAAACGTGACTCTCCAAAGTGACCGGTGCCAAGTTCCACAGTGACTATATACGACAGACTCGTCACAACTGTGCAAAAAGTGATCAACACTCGTGCTCCCCTCTCAGTTTCCACACTCACCAGATAGCTGCACTTTGATAGCCTTTGTTCCAGGTATCCAATGCAGGGATCTCTTCCATGGTGTGTTAAATCACGGGATATCAGCATGTGGATGGATGGAAAGGAGGGACACTCATAGTGTAAATGTCCAGTCCTTCCCATAAGATAATAACATCATCTATGTATCTTCAGTAGAATATTAATTGTGGTTGTTCACTCTCATAGATGTGTTCCTCCTCCCACTTGTTCATAAAGAGGTTGGCGACACTGGGAGTGTAACGAGCTCCCATTGCCACCCCCTTAGTCTGAACATAATAGTTCTTTTTGTACCAAAAATAGTTACTCTCCATAGCCATTTTGAGACCCTCAAGAATCAACCCAATCTGTTCTTGGTCTCTGTATGAAGGGCTCATCCCTACATACAGTATGTTACAATGTGCCACAAACTTACAATGTATGTACTCACCATATTCTCCGCTGAGCAGGACCAGGCAGGACAGGACAGGACCCACAGGATTGACATTTTCGGCTATTCTTGGCTATGATGAGAATTGTAAGGTCTGTACAGCTTACATACACTCAGTCAGCCAATAAGAGGAGAGCTCCAGGCTTGCTATAAGGACAATTTTCATACACCTATCCGGATACCTTGAGCAAATTTGGCAAGCCTGCTATGGAAGAAAAGATATAAGGAATCAGGTGTGACAGGAGAAGGTTACTTGTAAAGACTATCACTGAGTTTTGAAATCCCAAATTATTCCATTTATCACAGTACATCAATTACATATTATTATCACACAGGATTTATATATTGCTAAGATTTTTCAGGGCACTTTACAAAATGGGGACAGGATAGGCCTCTTTGAAGGGAAGGGTTTTCAAAAATCACTTCCAGGAGAACAGAGTAGGAGATAATCAGACAGACTGGGGTAGGGAGTTCCAGAAAATGGGAAAGGCTGTGGAAAAGATCTGGAAATGCCATGGGAAGAGGTAACAAGGAAATTAGACAGCAGAAGGGTCTTGGGAGAAGAAAAGAGAATGGTTTGGTTGGAATTGTGATGTAGCTGGGTGCAGAGTTGTGGACAGCTTTGAAGGTTGTTTTTAGTATCTTGACCTTTATTAGTTGGGTGAGCGTAAGCCAATGTAGGGATTGGCAGAGAAGGGTGGTGGACACTGAATGACTGGTAAGATGGTGAGTCTGGCAGCAGCATTCATGATGAACTGAAGAGGGGGAAGCCTCTGTAGAGGTAGACCAATGAGCAGGGAATTGCAATAGTCGAGGCAAGAGATAACCAGAGAAAGAATTAGTAGGTTTGTGGTTTCATTGGCTAAGATGGGGTGTACTCTTGTTACAAAGGTTAAGGCAGAATGATCTGGACAGTGATTGGATGTGTGTTTCAGGGGCATTACAGAGCCCAAAGGGCATCATGGTGTACTCAGACAAACTGGATGCAAAATGTTGTCTTTCATTCATCTACCCCCAGGACTCTTAGAAGTTAAGCTTGGTGAAAACCTTAGAGGACCTCAATCTTTGGAAAACCTTGGGAACTAACAGGAGTTGCTAATGTCTTTAGTGTTATTTGTTTGTTTGTTATTTGTTGTTTGTTGAGGACCATGTAATTGATAAAAGGGTAAGGAGGGCGGTCATTCCTTTCCATGGCTTTCCACAGATATTGTGATTGTGCCCCAAGGAGAAGCAGGATTAATGAACCTTTTTCAATATTCTCATCAATAATCATCTGATAAAGGGAAGATTCCAATGAATGCAATCTCTGGGTAGAAGTTCAACTGAACAATAATAAATACAGTGTGGAGGAAGAGAGTCTGACCCTTTCTTGTCAAATATTTTTAAGTATCCATATTAAACGACTGGGGGCATTACCAATTTTTTTATGTTCTCACAGAGAAGGCTCCCAGGATTGACCAGTCAGAACTGGCAACAATTACCAGAGGAAAGGAAATATCTCTCCAGAGGACTAATTGATATTTGGCTATGAACCTGTAACCAGTAGTATTGGGTGAATGGTTCGGGCCGAGCAAAAGTTTGGTCCTAACATCGCCTGTTCCCCCATTCGGTGAACAACCGAATTTGCTGGGAGTCCAGCGTGATGTTTGCCTGCCGAGTGCCCCACAATGCACTGCATGCTGCACAGTGCATTCTGAGCCCTGATTGGGCAAAGCTTTGCACATCTAGAGAGGGACATATTTGCCCATTCTTCTGTGCAAAATATCTCAAGCTCTGTCAGATTGTATGGATAGTGTCTGTGAACAGCAATTTTCAAGTCTTGCCACAGATTCTCAATGTGATTTAGGTCTGGACTGTGACTGGGTCATTCCAACACATGAATATGCTTTGATCTAAACCATTCTATTGTAGCTCTGGCTGTATGTTTAGAGTCGTTGTCCTGCTTGAAGGTGAACCTCCGCCCCAGTCTCAAGTCTTTTGTAGACTCTAACAGGTTTTCTTCTAAGATTGCCCTGTATTTGTCTCCATCCATCTTCCTATCAACTCTGATCAGCTTCCCTGTCCCTGCTGAAGAAAAGCATACCCACCACATGATGCTGCCACCACCATGTTTTACAGTGGGGATGGTGTGTTCAGGGTGATGTGCAGTGTTAGATTTCTACCATACATAGCATTGTGCTTTTAGGCCAAAAAGTTGAATTTTGGTCTCATCTGACCAGAGCACCTTCTTCCACATGTTTGCTGTGTCCTCCACATGGCTTCTCACAAACTACAAACAGGACTTCTTATGACTTTCTTTCACCAATGTCTTTCTTCTTGTCACTCTTCCATAAAGGGCAGATTTGTGGAGAGCACGACTAATAGTTGTCCTGTGGACAGATTCTCCCACCTGAGCTGTGGATCTCTGCAGCATTTCTTTGCTACTTTGTGTTGGTCTATCGCAAAAAATCCCAATAAAATACATTTACGTTTTTGGTTGTAACATGACAAAATGTGGAGAATTTCAAGGGGTATGAATACTTTCTCCAGGCACTGTAAGGTAATAATATGCCTGTATTAGAACCACACCTATATAAATAAATGCCCTACCCTTAATGTAAGTTCACACTTCCCCTTCAGTGGGTGGCTTGACACACAGAAAAAAAAGGTGTCTCTGGGAAAAAAATTAAAAAAAGAAATTGACAACTATGCATAGAGGTCTTGTTAGCCCACTTGTGATACCAATAAAGTAAAAAAAAAAAGTGTACAAAATAAAACATTGTATAAGATGAGTAAAAATAATATAAAAATGTAAAGCACTCCATCCCCCCTGTACACACCTCATATAAAAAACGCAGTATAAGGCAAGCACGTGTATGTAAACATAAATAAGATTTTACGTCTATATTTAAACTGATAACCTGTAAAGGCTTTTAAATCATCCCTTATGGAGAATCTTGGGTACCATCATTTTTTTTTTTTTTTTTTTTTGCAATTTCACGTCATTTTTAGGCTTGACATGTTTGGTATCTATTTACTCGGTGCAACCCCATATTTTATATATTACCAAAAAATTGGGTATCATATTGTGTTTGCTTGCACTGAAAATATGCATTGGATAAAAAATATAATTTTTTTCATTTTGGATAGAGAAAGAGAGGATTTTAACCTGTCAGATATTTTTTTTTTGTTTTGCCATCTGTGTCTCATTGCAGAGATTTCCCTTCACTATTATCTCATTGGATAATTGGAGAAAATGTGTCACCTGATTCAATTATCTCATGAGATATTCTTTCTTGAATTAAGCCCACCCATAACCAAACAGGATGTGAGAGGAAATCCCTGTAAATTAAGGGAATTTCTTGGGGGCCCCCAGGTCACCAGAACTAGTGTCCCCATCAGAAGATTTCCCCTCTATGACATCCCAAAATTTGGGATTTCCTTCACTTTCAATGACAATGGTAAACAGGACTAATAGAGAGGGGAATCTCCGTAAAGCGGTGTTCCAACCTGGGGAAAAAAAATTTTAAATCAGTAGCTACAAATTCTGTAGCTGCTGACTTTTAATATAAGGACACTTACCTGTCTAAAGAGCCTGCCATGTAGGCACCACAGCTGATTTTCGGCTCTTGGGTGCTGCGCTGCCGCCATTCATGGTAGGGGAAATCAGCAGTGAAGCCTTTCGGCTTCACAGCTTGTTGCCTACTGTGCATGCGCAAAAGCTGTGCTTTCTAACTGACCCGGCGGCAGAGGAAGGAGGAGGGGGCCTAACTTCTGAGGGATGTCACCGCGGCCCAGTCTCCCGGAAGTGGGGATGGGTACCTGTCAAAAACACGTACCCTTTCCCCTCTCCCCCCTAAAAGGGGGAGGAGGAAGATCAGCGGAGCTTCAACTTTTAGGTGGAACTCCACTTTAACGGGGACACAGACAGCAATACAAACTGAAAAGGGTTGTAATCCCTCTCCACTCTATCCAAAACTAAAAAAAAAAGGTTTTGCCTTTATTTATACTTGTATCTTCTGGTGGAGGTTTGTGCATTTTATAATAAATAGTATATAGACTACTGAGGAGTTTTAAAACACAGGTAAAAGATAAGAAAACATGTCAAGAAACAAAAAAAATTAAATATAATATGGGGGGTGTCTGCCATGGTAGAGAATTGCACCTCGATTCTTGAATTTCTTTTTAGATCAGCCTGATCACTCCATCCTTCTATCCGACCTCCCTGCTGCACAAAACACACCAGCCTCTGCCAACATGGCAAAACAAATACTTCTGTCCCTGCACAGGAAATCCAACAAGATTTACAACTTACATTCCCCCACATGCAAACATAAATAGGCCAAGTAGAAGAAGAGCTGGTTGATGCTTACCAGGCACAAGCTCATTAGATAAGAGGGCTCAGGGATAAAATTGCTGATCTTGAGGACAAATCAAGAAGAAACCTTAAATTCAGGGTCATACCAGAGGAGATAACCCAGACTGAACTGATTCCAAATCTTCAGCAGTTCTATGAAATCATTCTACATTTGAGCTCTCCCCAGGAAATTATTATTGATGGGGCACACAGAATTGTTAAGCCTGAACATATCCCACCTGCGCTCCCGGGAGATTGACTAGTTAGAGAACATTTCTTCCACATAAAAGATCGACTCCTGTCCACCTCCAGGAAAATTGGTAAACTCCCAAAGCCATAGAAACATCTCTCTATGTTCAAATATTTCTGCATCTACTGCATTGAGAAACAGAAACCATTCAAATGTGTAACAGATGATCTCTGGGGGCAGAAGAATTCCTACAAATGGGAATATCCACCTAAGCTGCTTATCTCTCATCAAACTAAAATCCTACCCATAATGACTCCGAATGATGGCATCTTCTGCCTCAGTGTATAGGGTCTATTGCAGGATTCTTCTTCTCCCCCACCAACAGGCAAAACTCCAGCCTCCTACAATTCTAATGATTGGTCAGAAGTCCCCAAAACGTAATGCTACTCACCCTCCTGCCTTACGTTTCTCACTCACCAGTCAGCAGCCTTCCGTATAATGGGTCGGGAGATTGGGATACCTCTTGTTCAGGGGCTATTTATTCACCCCATCAGAAGGAGGACACCAACCACACGCCCATTGTGTATTTTATTAGTTCATTGTTCATTACTGTTTCATGATGTTCTGCATTGTTTGTTCAAATCATTCCCCTCTCATCACTGATTTACGTATATTGACTCTCTTGGTTCTTTATGTCCTTTATAAGCATATTAGCTTGATATATTTTTCTTTGTACATGGGGTCCATGAAGAACCTTCTAAGAATCACAGACATTATCCAAAATGGTTGAGATAACATCTATAAATGCTATGGGACTTAGGGCAAAACTTTACTCTTTTGTTTTGGACAGACTGGAGATGGATGAGAACACCTGTTAGAATCTTATTGCTACTTCTGCCCCCGTTAGGGAGATTCCCTATCATCAAAGGTGAAAGTAAAAGAAAATCCTAAACTTTGGGTTATTCCCCAGAACAGTATCGAGGGGAAATCTTTTCCGATGGGGACACTAGTTCTGCTGGGAGGGGGGGTATGTATTCCCTTAATTAGCAGGGATTTCCTCACTTTGGAGGGATTTCCTCATACTTCCTGTTTTGGCTATGGGACAGAAAGTGAAGGCAAATCTCCCCAATGGGACACGGATGGCAAAAAACTGACAGAGGTCTATAACCATTCCAAGCTGGTCCCACTGTTTGTCCCAGTTTCTACTCCCTACTAGGTGCATGGGAGCCGGGCCACAGCAGTTTCTCAGTCTCTCCACACAATAACCAAACAGAAGTTTATTTTTTGGGTTTATTGGTTGAAGAACTTGGGATACTGCAGAGCTAATGCAAAGTAGAAAACACCCTCTAGTGGATTTAACTTCTGCAAAGTAGGCCACTAGTGTAAGAGGATGTGGACAAACAGCTTCAGATTCACACTAGAAACAGACCTGAACCAGCAAATATGTACCAATCACAAATAGAGGACAACAAAGCAACAGTCTCTCCAGAATCTCTCAGGCATTTACTCACTGTGTCCCTGTATACATGGATCCTTCTTGCCAGCATCAACCAGACTTTGCACCATGAGCCTCCTGGCCAGATCCTCAGTGGACTCTACTCCAGACTGTTACCGCAGCTTCAGCAATCAGCCCACCCAGCTCTCCCTGAGCTGGGACAGTGTTTAAACTGTCCCTACCGGATAGCCCCCTCCAGACTGGGTCTCTCGCCACCAGACAAAGGATCCCGCTGTTCTAGGTCCCAAACTGTTTATGCACACCTCAGCCCCCTGCTGGTCACCATTCTGACCAGGGATTGGCTGAGGTAGCATAAATATTCATGCTGCCTATTTGGTTACTTCACACCTATGTCCCAGAACTGCCCAGAGAGTTCTAGAATGTAGGGAAGAACAATCAAACCTGCAACCTGTGGAATGTAGAACAGCCAAAAGCAATTAACCTGCTCTACTGGCTATAGAGGAACCAAAAACGAAATTTACCTAACTCTTCTAACTAGGAGGGAAAAAAAACACAATATGGTGGTTGAATCTCCAATCTCACAACCACACTTAAAGGACTTCATTGGCATTTAAATTAATTCCTAATGGGATACCAATTCCTATTGCATTCATATTGATCTACGCCTTAAAACTAATTTTGCAGTTAATAAAACAGATGATACTTCTCCCTCTATAAACTGGGCGGCACATTAAGCTTCTATCAGAGGATTCCTTATCCAACGTTTCTCATGACTGAAGAAGGCCCATAATAAGCTTATGGAGTCTACACCTACAGTAAGGCCTGCTGAGCTTTGGTAAGCCAACACAATCCCTACTCTTCTTCATAAAACAGAACATGTGCACACCGAGTAAAAGGTCTGACTACTACATTAGAGAAGTCACTGCGGTGGGCACATCACTTTTCACGTGGCTAAATAAATTTGAATCTCTCTTGGCCAATAACTGTAACCCTAGACCCCATGTTCCAGCATTACCTAGACTTAAAGTGGAAGTAAAGTCAAAACCTAACTAACTCGAATCCTACTCTCAGCCACATTCTAAGCCTAATCTATCTGGCCCTGTAAAGCAAAAATCCCTATACTTACCTATTCTGCAGATGCTATGGTCCTAGCATCAGCTGTCAGCGGTGGCTTCAGTGTGCTGGAGAGGCAGTCAACAATGAAAGCCCCATAGTAGGTGACGTCACTTCCAAGGCATTTCACAGCCATTGTCGGTTTTTCTGCTGCACACACCATCCACCGCTGAAGACTGGACCGGAGCGACTGCAGAATAGGTAAGTATAGTGATTTTTGCTTTAGAAGGCTAGAAAGATTAGGCTTAGAATGTGGCAGAGTAGGTTTATAGTTAGTTAGGTTTTGACTCAACGTCCACTTTAAACTGGCAGATGCTACACGGTCTTAAAACAAATTCTTCAACAATTTCTACCAAACTTTAGCAAAATCTGACTGCTAAGGCTGAGCCCTCTCTTCAGAGCTTTCTGACAAATCTTGATTTTGCAAATCCTAAGCCACACCAAGCTGGACTTATGGACCGTACGATCATTAGCTAAGAGCTAATCAGAATAATGGGTGACATCATCGGTTACAAAGCCTCCAGCAGTACTGAATGTGTGTTCAGAAAAAACACTGGAATGCAGGACAGGCCAGTAGCTCAGTTGCATATTGTGCAAACTCTGGACAGTGATCCATCCTCAAGACCCAGTAACCCAGTGGCTTTTCGGTTGGAAAGGTCTCCAAGTCTGATCTTGCCCCTAGGTATTCCTGCACCATGTAAATCAGATGCTGGCGATGGTTGCTGGAACCGATCAGGCCTTGGGGCTGTGGATTAAAGAATTGTCTGAAAGCATTGGTCAGATGGCCACCTTCTCCACCGCTCCTTCTGTGACTGACCGAAGCCTCAGCAACACATTGTCCAAGAGGACCAGGAAATTGTAACCTCCCCGGCTCTGGAAATGCATTGCACAAACCTTTCTGCAAGGCCTCCTGAAGATGTTTCATCCTCTGCTCCCTCTGCAAAGGCTGGATAAGTTTCGCAACCTTACCCTTGTAATGTGGATCAAGAAGGGTTGCCAGCCAGTAATGATCCCTCTCTTTGATACCACAAATCCGAGGGACCTTTTGCAGGTTTTACAGGATCAGGGAGGCCATGCGGCACACTACATGAGGCCAACGTGCAGGCAGCCTTATATAGTGTGGGGCGTGGACTTAGTCCCCCTGAGCCATGGCTCTCTTAGCTGAGGGCGCTGTGATTGGCCAAAACATGCAGGTCATGGTGCATGCTCTGGCCAATCATCATACAGCAATGCTCTCGCAGTGCATTATGGGGCTTTGCGCGCTGCTCAAATTTGGCATGAACAGCCCATAATATTCGGTTTTCGACGAACGGGAGAACAACCAATGTTCGAGTCGAACTCATGCTCGACCTGAACAGAAAGTTCATCCCTAGTTTTCATATACTAAGAAGACTTTTATTATAGTTTGTTATTTGCCTAATGTCCCTGATGAAAGGATCAACACCGAAATCCTGAAATGCGTTGGGAAAAACCATAAAGGAGATCAACAGTTTTCAAACATATCAACTAAGTTTTAGGGGGGCTGAAGGTGGCTGTTACACACAGAAGGCTTATTATCTTAATGCATAGAATGTACCTTCTACCTTTACAACCCCTTTAAACACGTCAGCCCCGCAAGATTTGGCCCCAAATTACCAGGCCATTTTTTGCGATATGGCACTTCGACATTTTAACTGACAATTGCGCGGTCGTGCGATGCTGTACCCAAACAAAATTGACGTCCTTTTTTTCCCACAAATAGAGCTTTCTTTTGGTGGTATTTGATCACCTCTACGGTTTTTATTTTTTGAGCTATAAACAAAAGAAAGAGCGACAATTATGTAAAAAAAAAAAAACTATATTTTTTACCTTTTGCTATAATAAATATCCCCCCCCACATTTTTTTAAAGACAATTTTTTTCCTCAGTTTAGGCCGATATGTATTCTTCTACATATTTTTGGTAAAAAAATCGCAATAAGCGTTAATTGATTGGTTTGCGCAAAAGTTATAGCGTCTAAAAAATAGGGGATAGATTTATGTCATTTTTATTATTATTATTTTTTTTTTACTAGTAATGGCGGAGATCTGCAATTTTTAGCAGGACTGCAATATTGCGGCGGACAGATCGGACACTTTTGACACTATTTTGGGACCATTGACATTTATACAGCGATCAGAGCTAAAAATAGCCACTGATTACTGTATAAATGTCATTGGCAGGGAAGGGGTTAACACTAGGAGGCGATAAAGGGGTTAAATGTGTGTCCTAGGGAGTGTTTCTAACTGTGGGGGGATGGGACTGCCTGGGGGGGGGAGATTGTTGTTCCTAAGCAATAGGAACAACAGATCAGCCTACTCACCCCTGACATAATGGAGATCTGTCTATTTACATTGACAGACCTCCGTTTTGTCTTTGTGTGGAGCGATCATGGGTGACCTGCGGACATCGCGACCGCAGGGCACGCGTATCAGCTCAGTCGTCGAGCTGCGGGAGCAGTGGTCTTAAAGCGGCCGATGTACAGCTACAACGGCTCACCCAAGGGAGCCAACCTGCCACAGTATAACTGCGGTGGCTGGTCGGGAAGCAGTTAACTTGACACATTTAGACATCAGCTCAGTGTCTAAAAGCTCCAAAGTGGAACTACAGGTTTCTCCATCCATCAATACCCTTATCGGACGTGTAGGAGGCATAGGATTCATCAAGCAGCTCTCAACTTGGGTACATTCAGAAGGGAGGGGGGTGATATGGATTTGTGCAAATTCAAAAAAGGCGCCAACATCCCTGAATATTCAATAGATACAGAGAGGTTTTTTTGGGGGGGGGGGATTTTTGGGTGCAAACACATTGGAAACAGAGATTTTATATATAAAAATATATTTTATTAGTACAAAAAATAGGCAATTAAAAGGTTTATTATTATTAAGTGAGAACCAATCTATACAGGACAGGGGCTTACGCATTTCAGCTAAAAGCCTTGATCACGGCACAGGTGCGGTGATCAAGGCTTTCAGCCAAAACACATAAGCCCCTGGCTTTTTTACTCACTACCATCTATCAATAAAGAAATTTGCATGGACTGAGGAGTTGCCGGCTCTACTATTAGGTGATGCTTGTGTTTGATGGTCGGAGAACATCAGAGAGCCAGAGCACCCACGTTGTAGATCCTAGTACAGGCTTGAATACGGATTCCACCTGTCTCACAAACCTTTATAAAGTAGTCTGAAGTATGAAATAGATTTCTACCTTCTTCACCCTCATAGAAAAGTAGACTTCTCCTCTGGAGAACATGGCGGCAGAACCCTACACACAGTCCGGGACTTGTAGGACACCTTTGTAGGAGAGACTGAATCGGCTCCATACAATCATATGGATAATGATATAATGATGACATGTTTTTGGTATTTGGTCCACCTCTTATAAATCTGCTGTTTTGGTTTAGACATAAGCTCATTCATTTCTATGACAGACCTACTGTAGCTTTTATTGCTGTTACAATGCTTTCCCATTTGTGTTTTATGTGTTTATTTAAAGATAGTAAAAAATTAAATCCACCAATAAAAGAAAACCAGCTTTGCTGCAATATTCACCTTCAATCCAGAGATTTTACCTGCTCCAGGTGTCCTCAGTCTGCAACAGATTATAAAAAGGGGGAAAGGCCGCACTCCAGGCATATTCATTCCATGGGGTGCACAGCACGGATCTGCTCCACCGGGAGGCCGTCAATAGACGTCCTCCCCTTTGCATGCTCGCCACACCCCCCTGAATGGCGCGTGCGGCGCGCGTTGTGATCACCCGAGTCAGTAAGAATCGGGTGATCACAGATCGGAGTAAGGGGTCGATCCCGACCCCTTACCACGTGATCAGCTGTCAGCCAATGACAGATGATCACGTGATGTAAACAGAAGATAGGTAATTGTTTTTTTTTTCTTCTCACGCTGACAGCATGAGGAGAAAAAAGCCGATCACTGGCTTCTGTTGAAGGGTCATCGGTCCCGAAGAGGAAGAGGTGAAGCCGCTTCATATGTGCCCACCAGTACCACCTGCCAGCACCATGAATCAGTGCCCACCAATCAGTGTCCACCAGTACATCAGTGCCAGTAATAAGTGCCACCTATCAATGCCTATGAGTGCCACCTATCAATACCCACCAGTGGTGCCATTAAGTGCCTCATCAGTGCCACCTAGCAGTGCTGCCTATCAGTGTCAACTACCAGTGCTGATAAGTGCCCATCACTGCCACCCATCAGTGTCCATCAGTGCCAGCTATCAGTGCCACCTATCAGTGCCACCTATTAGTGCCCTTCAGTGCCATCTATCAATACCCTTCAGTGCCGCCCATCAGTGAAACCCGTCAGTGCAAGCCATCAGTGCCACCTGTGAGTGCCCACCAATGCCACCTATCAGTGCCCACCAATGCCACCTCATCAGTACCCACCAATTCCGCCTATTAGTGCCCATCAGTGCCACCTTATCAGTGCCCATCAGTGTTGCCTTATCAGTGCCCATCAGTGTTGCCTTATCAGTGCCCATCAATGCAGCCTATCGGTGCCCATCAGTGCAGCCTATCAGTGCCCATCAGTGTAGCTTCATCAGCATACATCAATGAAGGAGAAAAATTACCTGTTTGCAAAATTGAATAACAAAATATAAAAAGGTTTGGTATTTAAAAAAAAAAATTTTCGGTCTTTTTAAATTTTTTTTAACAAAAAGTAAAAAACCCAGAGCTGAAAATTGGTCTGGGCGGGGGTGGGGGGTGGGTTTAGGTGCCCAGTAAACAAGTGGTTAATAGTGGAGACTCTAGAAACGTACCCATTTAGGGAGACTGTGGCACATTTTTTGTTCTTGCATAGTAGATATTTGGGCCGGCCCCATTTGTGTGTCTCCCTTCAGCTGTCATTTACTATCAGATACAAGACAATTAAACAAACAGAACATGGAGACTTGCACCCTGGTCACTGCCTCAACATAAAGCCAACATCTCATAACATCTCATTTACCCAATTCGTTGAATGTGTTCTTTGTGAATGTATGAACGCGATTCAGAAAATCCACAGAGATCTTTCAATGCAATGTCACTTTATTGACTATCAGACATGGATTAAACCATATTTAGTTATCTTGTATAGTCTGGTCTATCCAGTCTCTGTAGCTGGAGATATCAGTGAAGATGGCAGGCTTAGATGTAGAGCAGGAAGAGGACGCAATACCGGCCAGGATCTTGGTTCCGTTCCTCTCACACACAAGGGCTGCACCACCGTCAACCTGAAAAAGAAGCAAAATCAGAAGTTCTAAGAAAGTTTCCCTTTAGTATTTCAATGAATGTATGGTATGCATTATTGGTCTGCAGTTTTTACAGGACTATGGAACCAGAGAAATATCTGCTAACACCTGGACATCCCTCCTACCTGAAAATTCCCCTCCTTCCTCGCCCAATATCAATTGGAAGGCTTCCTGATTGCTTCATTTTTTGTACCAGTTAGTGCATTGAATAAAGTCAGTGAAAAGATGTATTTCAGTTACTGGTGGGAGTTTGGTGGGCTCAGTCACCAATGGAAATCATGTACCTCTTGGTCAATCACGTACTCCCAGCAATGACCATGTCATCACCAACATGTCCCAGTCACACAGGGATGATTGGGATCCTTTGCCTTTGCTGCTGTTGTTAAAAATACCCGCTGCTTCCAAGTATTGTAGGAATGCATAGCCTCCTCCCATGTGACAGTGTATAGGTGCAGCAGCCAATCACTAGTCCTGAACACTGTCGCATGATTGAGGGAGTGATATCACCACTCCCCTTCATGTCCAGTCCAACACCAACCAGCACTGAGGATTTCGGCGCCATCTGTGATGGAGGCAGGATTGACAGTGGAGCATTGGTGAATGTCAGCTTGTCAGGGAAATCACATGCATGGTTGTGCACGAAGATGTGCATGAAGATGTGCACATGCTCATAAAAATTCTCGAGTGACAAGTAGACATTCCCTAACTCATGCGCATGCTCATAATAATTGACATAATTGAAACGAGTGACAACCGGATGTACCCTAATTTATGTGCGTGCCCGTGAGCCCGCATGAATACATGCCTCTCACTTGCCTATTTGAAGTGGCTCCAGAGACCAGAGGATTGCTGAGTGGTCGTCAGCTTCTACCATTTGTGGTCTGATTCTGTACTTCCCAGCTTGTTTTGACCCTACTTGTTCCTGATACCCCATTGCTGATTCTGGCTTGTGACCTGACTCTGCCTGCTGTTTTGGTACCTTCTCTGCTCACCCAATATCACCCCCGGCCTGGCTCTGACTCTGCTTTGGTTCCTGATTCTGCACCTCTTCTGCCCTTCTGATACCGACTCTTGCCTGCCTGACCACTCAAGATCCTGCATCTGCCTGCTTGCAAAACTGCTTGCTGCCTGCTGTTTCTGCTGCAGTGCCTCCGCATCTGCAAGAGTTTTTTACATTGGCCTGCTGGCCTTCCTGTTTGCTGCCCATGGTTCTGCACCGGCTGCTGTGTCTGCTCATCAGCCAGATCGGCACTTGCTGCAAGGTTCTTCTGGTTCTCTGTGCCACTCTCTGCCTTGTTATATCCTGTCGTCACTTCCAGGAGAAAGAGGGCAGGAGGTGTAAGGGGAAGCCCTCTTGTCAGCTCGGCCTTGACCAGGTACGTGACACAGCTGTTCAGGGAGAACCTTTTACATAGACATTGTCACTTTGTCACAATGGGTCCGGTGACAGGGTCTCTTTAAATAGGCTCTGAGGTGTTAGAAGGTCACCATAAGCCCTCAAAGCCAATCGAAGGGTGCTTAGTTTGTAAATGCTTTCAGCTCCCTCAAGTGCAACAATTTGAGCCCCAACATTGTCTTTGTGGGGAAGATATTGGTTGTGGTTTAATAAAATTATACTATTTTTGTAATCTGGTAATTTTGTAATAAAGATAATTTTGTCTTAATCATAATTTTAGATTCCTTCACTGAGCACAAGCCACATAGGTCCAGCTTGGTGGGTACTGCTTTCAGGGTGTCTATGCCTTGAAGTACTATTTGCTGTTTGACCACTTGGACCACTCCTATACATTGTGAGTCAGCATGCAGTTCTGTTATCTATAATTCCTGGCATAATTCCTGCCGTTCCCACAACCCGGGCTGCCGTGCATTCCAATTGCCAAAAAATGATGTATCGGGTGATGCTGGAAATGACGTCAGGACCATGCTGTTGCGCCTCAATGCGTTTCGCACACCTAGTGCGTCATCAGGAAGCCAGAGGCGTCATCTTACTCCTGGTATTTATACCCTGTGTGTTAAGTTCCCAACTGGAACCAGATACTGGAAGTGCCGATTCAGCCATAGTAACACTAGGAGAAGTACCCAAATCCCATCTATTAATTTAAACAGCAGACCGGTGGAATTCGGTCCAGGTTTTCCAGGCCACCTTGGCAGTGTGGGTTCCAAACCAGATTTTTCTCTCCACCTGTGACCAGCACCAGGTGGTATAAATAAGGACTGGAGCAAGAGGTTACTCTTGGCCTGGGACTCAGGAAGCCAAACCTGAAAGAGCTGTAGATGTTGTCATTGCTCCATATGAGAAAGGAACGTTTCCATTACATTTTTTTTTTGTTGGTGATTGGGAAAAGCCTTTCATCTGTGAGGAAGGAATCTGAAATGTTTAGTGTTTGGATGGCAAGGATTTATTTTTCTGTTTTGTTTGATTTTCACGTGACCTAATAAATAAATCTGACTACAAGCCAGACTTTTAAGACCTGCCGTCGGGACTACATTTTTCCCAGGGAAGGTGATCCCCATTTAAGCTAACCCCCACAATAACCAATCAATTTTCTATGTGTTCATAAAAAAATGTAATAAATAAATTCAGAAAACCAATCATATATTTCTACATAGGATATAATTCCTCAATTCCCCACCCACCATATACTATTATACACCCCACTTGGTATATTCAAAAATCAGTACATAATATAAATGTACAAAATGTATACTAAACACTCCCTATATAAAAATAAGTTCTAACACTAGACATCTGCGTTTTGTTTCGTTCTGAATCTAAACTGAGATGGATTTTTTGTTATTTTTGTATTTTCGGATGTATCCAAATTTTTGAATAGTAACAAATTTAAACAGAATAACGAACCAAAATTTTGGAGGAAATTCGAATTCAAATAGTTTTCTAATTGAATTTGAAAAGTTTTCAAATCTAATTAAAATCTTTTTCATATCGCATTTGAATTTCTGAAGAGAATAAAATAGAATAGAAAATAAAGGAATAGAATACAAAGGAATAGAATAGAATAGAAAAGAATAGAATAGAAAATAAAAAAACAGAATATAATAGTATAAAACAGAACAGAATAGAAAATGAAAGACATAGAATAGAAAAAAAGGAAAAAAATGAAAATAAAAGAATAGAGTAAAACAGAACAAAATAGATTATAAAATAAAGGAACAGAACAGAATATAATAAAAAATAGAATACATTTAAATAGAATATAACCATTTTCTGAAATGTGAATTTCAAAAAGAATAAATTAAAATCGAATTCAAATCTTTTTCATATCGCATTCGAATTTCTGAAAAGAATAAAATAGAATAGAAAATAAAGGAATAGAATGGAAAAAAATAGAATAGAATAGAAAAGAATAGAATAGAAAATAAAAGAACAGAATATAATAGAGTAAAACAGGACAGAATAGAAAATAAAAGAATAGAAAAGTGTAGAATAGAAAAAAAGGGAAAAATAGCAAATAAAAGAATAGAGTAAAAACTAACAAAATAGATTGTAAAATAAAGGAACAGAATAGAATATAATAAAAAATAGAATACAATTAAATAGATTATAACCATTTTCTGAAATTCAAATTTCAAATAGAATAAATTCAAATTTGAATAGAATAGAAAATATTAGAATAGAATAGAAAAAAAAATATAACCATTTCCAGAATAGGATAGAAAGAATATACCAATATAAACCGTTTTTCCAAATTTGAATTTTAAATGGAATAAATTTGAATAGAATAAAAAAGAATAGAATAGAATAGAATAGAATAGAAAGTAAATAAATAAAATAGAAAATAAAATAATAGAGTAGAAAAAAATGAAAGAATACATTTGATTTCAAATGGAATTTGTTTCAAATTCAGATGGAATTCAATTCCAATAGGCATGTGCATTTGGTTTCGTTCCGAATCGAAATTCGGACGAATTTTTCATTATTCGGAAATTCGGATGCATCCGAATTTCCGAATTACAAAAGTAAAGAATTTAAACGAATCCGAAAAAAAACGAACAAATTCGAAAACATATTCGAATCGAATTCGAAAACATATTCGAAAACATACTCGAATCGAATTCGAAAACATACTCGAATTCGAAAAAAATAGAAAACGTTTTTCTAAAAAAAACAATAAGATAGAATATAAAATAATAAAGCAATAGAATATATATGTATATATAAATATATACATATATATATATATATATATATATATATATATATATATATATATATATTTTTTTTTTTTTTTTTTTAATTATTCTCTTCTATTGTTTTTTTATGCTTTTCTTTTCTATTATTTTATATTTTATAATAGTCTTTTCAATTCAAATTCAAATTCATTCTATACGAAATTCGGATTTCGGTACATGGCTTCTGAAGTTTGAATTTCGTATAGAATGAATTCGAATTGAAAAGACTATTATAAAATATAAAATAATAGAAAATAATAGAAAAACAATAGAACAGAATAGAAAAAATAGTATATATATATATATATAACCATCTTCCAAAATTCGAATTTCGTATAAAATGAATTTGAATAGAAAAGATTAAAATAGAGTAGAAAGAATAGACTAGAAAAACAATAGAACAGAATAGAATAAGATATAATATATATATATTATATTTTATTCTGTTCTGTTCTATTGTTTTTCTAGTCTATTCTTTTATATTCAAATTCAAATTCATTCTATACAAAATTCGAATTTCAGAATCCATCTTCCGAAATTCGAATTTCATATAGAATGAATTCAAATTCAAATAGAAAAGTTTAGAATAGAATAAAAAAGAATAGCATAGAAAAACAATGAAACAGAAGAGAAAAAAAATATAATATATATATATATATATATATATATATATATATATATATATATATTATATTTTATTCTCTTCTGTTCTGTTCTATTGTTTTTCTAGTCTATTCTATTTCTATTATTTTCTATTCTAATCTTTTCTATTCAAATTCGAATTCATTCTATATGAAATTCTAATTTTAGAAGCCATCTTCAGAAATTCGAATTTCGCATAGAATTAATTCAAATTCGAATAGAAAAGTTTAGAATAGAATAGAAAAGAATAGCATAGAAAAACAATGGAACAGAATAGAAAACTATTCTGTTCTATTGTTTTTCTATGCTATTCTTTTATACTTTCTATTCTATCCTAATCTTTTCTATTGGAATTCGATTTCATTCTATACGAATTTCAAATTTCGCAAAATGGTTATATATAGTTTACTTTTTCAAATTCAGTTATTGTTTTTTTTCGAATGCGGTAGAATTTTTTCGAATTTGACAGTTTTTTCGAATGTGGTAGAATTTTTTCGAATTTGACAGTTTTTTTCGAATGTGGTAGAATTTTTTCGAATTTGACAGTTTTTTTCGAATGTGGTAGAATTTTTTCGAATTTGACAGTTTTTTTCGAATGTGGTAGAATTTTTTCAAATTTGATAGGTTTTTTTCGAATTCGAATACGAAACGAACCAAATTCCGAAAACGAATGTAATGAATGCAACGAATTTAACTAAACGAATTTAGTTAAATAACGAATCAAAACGAAACTAAACTAAACGAATTTTTTCATCCTGCACATGTCTGAATTCCAACTTGAATGCAATTCGAATGGAGTTCGAAAATAGGAATTGTTTCAAATTCGAATAAATAAAACGAACTCCAAAAAGGAATTCAACAAACTTAACTGAACAAATTTATGTGTATACTAACGAATCAAAACAATTTTTTTTTTAATTCTGCATTTGTCTATCTAACACTAATAATTATTTAAAAAAAAACATTTAATGTCTAAATCAATATTAAGGCCATTTGGGTCCAAGCTTTCCAATTCAAAAATCCAAAATGTCTCTTAGCATGACACCTCCTTCCTAAATTAGTCCCCCTATTTTATCTATAGAATAAAATTTTAAATGACTGAGATCCCTACTGTGTGTAGTTCTAAGATGATTGTATACACCAGTTTTCTAGTAGTGCTCCATGTATACTGGTAGCCACAAGTGAATTCCACATATAGGTAGTATGTGTGCTGTTGCAAGTGATACATTTCTTAGTAGTATGCTCTTTTTTGTTGTGATACAATAGAAATTTAGTGACTTTTATATTTCCTTTGAGGGTATTTCTGCATGGTATGCATCTGCCATATTTAACCACTTGCCTGACCGCCCACAGTATATATACGTAATTATTTTGACATTTAATACCGGGTTTATGGTATCATTTTGTTCTGCTAAAAGTCAACCTGGTGGCGGATTTCCCGTGGGATCGCTTTTAGAGGTCAGCGGGAGAGGTGCCCTCCCCCTCCCGCCGCTTTCCTGTTGTTTCCAGGTAAACCCGGAAGTGATCCGATATGGCTGATAGCTAGGCAGGAATTTGAGTAAGGGCAAGATGCCCCCCCACTAGGCTCTATGCCCCTGGAGGACTGGAGCGACCTCTGACGTCACTTCCAGTTCTCAGGCTTAACCACTTCAGTACCAGGCACTTAGACACCTTCCTGCCCAGGCCAATTTTCAGCTTTCAGTGCTGTCGCAATTTGAATGGCAATTGTGCGGTCATGCTACACTGTACCCAAACAAATTTTTTATCATTTTGTTCCCACAAATAGAGCTTTCTTTTGGTGGTATTTGATCACCTCTGTGGGGTTTTTTTTTGCGCAACAAATAAAAAAAAGACAGAAAATGTTTTCTTTGTTTCTGTTAAAATTTTTTGTAAATAAGTATGTTTTCTTCTTCAATGACAGGAACTGATATGGCTGCACTGACCGGCACTGATACGGTAGCACTGATGGGCACTGATGAGATGGCACCAATGAGGTGGCACTGATGGGCACTGATGATGGGCACTGATAGGCAGCACTGATGGGCACTGATAGGTGGCACTGGTATGCGGCACTGATGGGTACTCACAGGTGGCACTGATGGGCACTCATAGGCGGCACTGATGGGCACTTGTAGGTGGCATTGATGGGTACTTATGGGTGGCACTGATGGATACTTATGGGTGGCACTGATAGGTGGCACAGATGGGCACTGATGGGCACTGATAGGTAGGCACTGATGGGCATGGATGGGCACTGACAGGTGGCACTGATGACACTGATTGGTGGCACTGATGACACTAATGGGTGGTATTGCTGGGAATCACTGAAATAATAGTGCCAGTCAGTGCCCATTTGTGGGCACTGATTGGCACAGATCTGGCATAATTTGCACATGTGGATGGCCATGGGGTACATACCTGGCCATCCACATGTTGCCCGCTTCCCTGGTGGTCCTGGCGGCTTCCCTGGTGGTCTAGTGCGGGCATCTGAGGGGGGCTGCGCTGATAAACAATCAGCGCAGACCCCCTGTCAGGAGAGCCGCCGATCGGCTCTCCTCTACTCGTGTCTGTCAGACGCGATTGAGGAAAAGCCGATCAATGGCTATTCCTATTGACATCGTGATCAGCCATGATTGGACAAGGCTGATCACTTGGTAAAGAGCCTCCGCCGGAGGTTCTTTACCGAGATCGGTGGAGTGGTGTGTCAGACTGACACACCGATCCACCGATCGCCGCGATGCGCATCCCCATGGGCGCGCGGTGGCATGTTATCCTGCTGGACGTCATATGATGCCCCGTCAAGATAACTGAACCACCACCGACCATCAGTCTGCTTTAGGCCGGGCGGGAAGTGGTTAAAGACTTTTTTTTAAATCAAAGTGTCAACATTTTTTCCTTTTCTCTTTTGCTTTAAAAGGTAAAGGGGAGATTTGGGGGTCTTTTTGACCCTGGATCTCTCGATAAAGAGGATCTGTCATGCTTGTTTCTATTACAAGGGATGTTTACATCCAAAAGGGCCCTCTAAAAGTTAATTAACAGATTGTTCACTTATCAGGGAATTAGTAATTCATCGTGAACGGTTTAGAAAAATGTCAGAATTGTGAGAAGAATAAAATAAAGAAAGAATAATAAAGGTTCCCATTCTCAGTGCAGCTGCTATCTATATGATGTAAAAACCATCAAACAGTATATTCAATCATTGAGACTGCCCTATCACCTACTAATATAACATGCACAAGTGCTATTTCACTTGGAAAAAGTGTCCCGTGGGAGTTCAATATATCAATAACAGTTATAATGTTTGGGGGCCCTTTGGGTCTTTTCCTAAATCACTTCAAGTTAACCACTTCAGCCCCAGAAGATTTGGCTGCTGAATGACCGGGCCATTTTTTTGCGATACGGCACTGTGTTGATTTAACTGACAATTGCGCGGTCGTGCGACGTTGTACCCAAACAAAATTGACCTCCTTTTTTCTCACAAATAGAGCTTTCTTTTGGTGGTATTTGATCCCCTCTGCTGGTTTTTTTTTTTTTGCGCTATAAACAAAAAAAGAGCGACAATTTTGACAATATTTTGTACTTTTTGCTATAATAAATATCCCCATTTTTTTTTTTAAAAAACAAATGTTTTTCTCAGTTTAGGCCGATATGTATTATTCTACATATTTTTGGTAAAAAAAAATCGCAATAAGCGTATATTGGTTGGTTTGCGCAAAAGTTATAGTGTCTACAATATAGGGGATAGATTTATAATGGAGGCGATCCACGATTTTTATTGGGACTGCAACATTGTGGTGGACACATTGGACACTTTTGACACATCTTTGGGACGATTGCCATTTATACAGCGATCGGTGCTATAAAAATGCACTGATTACTGTAAAAATGTCACTGGCAGTGAAGGGGTTAACACTAGGGGGCGAGTAAGGGGTTAACTGTGTTAACTGTGTGTGTTTCTAACTGTAGGGGGAGGGGACTGACCTAGAGGAAATGACGGATCGTGGTTCCTTGCTATTAGGAATGCACAATCTGTCACTCCTCACAGAACAGAACAGGGATTTGTGTGTCTACACACACGCGTCCCTGTTCTGCCTCTCGTGCCCGCAATCGCTTGTGGCCAGCAGTCATCGCGAACATCGGCCACAAGCATCGGCACCCCTGCTGTGCAGCGGGCGCATTCACGTGCCTGCTATCCCACTCACAGGTTTGTGCCGACCTGCCAAAGTATAATGATGGCGGCTGGTCGGCAAGCGGTTAAACAGGGCAGCTAGTAAATGGGCCAGAAGACAATTTTTATATTTATTATTAGTATTATCAGTGGCGGCTGGTGGTATATTTTCGGGGGGGGGGCAAACAATGTACCCACAGCCCTGTGGTGGGTCTGTCAGTCAGATACCACCCCAAGCAGTGGTATCTGGTAAGACATCCATATTGATATGTCAAATAGTAGGTTAGTAATCCCTCATTATCCCCTGAGGAAGCTGTCACTGACGAAACATGTTGGGATTTACATCTATCTATGACCACCTTCTTTTCTTGGGACTCCAGCGACCCAGTACATGTATTATGTATATGCTCTATATCGGTTTTAATTGATAGTTTTGCTTTTTCTCTTTTTTTGTACCAATAAAGAAATATATATTTTTATCTAACTCTATATGTATCATTTATTACAGGCACCGCAATAATCCCAATCCTCCTCTTTCATGATTTTCATTAAACGGGATGAGGTGCATGATATTTTAGAGCCACTCAGACCATTTCCTATTGTCTACAGTAGGTTAGTAATGCGGGAGGAGACTGAAGTAGTGAGACGAGGAGAGTAGAGAGATAGATTTGTGTGTCGTCAGTGTAGAGATCATACATAAGATGACCCGATGACATCATTTCTAAGATTTGGACTTTCAATCATCTCTGTAAAGATCAATGGTGGAGCAAATCCTTTAGTAGTCATTTATCACTAACAAGGACTGGTTTCATTCCTAATCCTTTAATACTTTATATAAATATATATTTTGCTATCAATAAATTATTATACTCTATGCATGCAAGATTGTGAGGTTAGAAACAGTTCTACTTATTAAAGATCCAACTAGAGGGAATCTGATCCAGAAGAATATTGTTCTGTTCCCCAAGCTGCCTGAAGAGAACCAACACTGGTCAATAATAAAGGTTTTAGGCCATCATACCATGCAGGAGGAGACATCAGTGCAGATTGTGTTTCTCTGGCTCTTGGTTCCCCATAGTTTCTTGCACTCATCGCTGGTCAGGATAGGAACAGTCACCTCCTGAGAGTCTTCTGAATTGGCTTCTGTCGAGAGAAAAGGAGAGATTAACATGACAATATTAATTATTATGAAAGTTCTCCTCCACAAGTGTGGCATTGCCACCAAATGAAAGTCCAACCACATCGCTCGAAGCTTGTCACTCCAAAAAGAGCAGGAGCTTCTTTTGGGGTAACAAGCTTCGCGCAAAGCTGTTTGTCACAATTTATCATGTGACAATCACAAAAGACTACTTTTTATTTTTTATTTTCTTTTAATTTATTTTTCATTTTTAGTTTTTCATTTTTTTATTATTTTTTCACATTTTATCAATTTTTTTTACTTAGGTCATTTTCTTTACTTGTTTTTTTTTTTTCAGTTTATTTTACAACATTTTTCTCAGTTGCACCTCTTCCTCTTAATATGCTTCATTTTCCCACTCATTTCTTCCTTTTTCCTATTCTCACTTCTCCATGTTCATCCTTTTTTATTTTTCACTCGTGTTTTTTTTTTCTCTTATTTTCTTCTCCTTTGTCTTTTATTTCTGTTGCTTTTATCTCTTTTCCTTTTTTCTCTTTATATGTCCCGATTTTTTTCTATCTGTTCTTCTCCCCCTTTCCCCCCCTCCCCCCATTTTATATCTCCTTTTTGCCGCTATTCATCTTTATCTATTTACACTTTCCTGTGTCCTCCATTACTCCTTGGTCTGCCTTTTCTCTTTCACCCGTTTTCCTTCTTTATCTCCTTTCCCTGTTTGCTCTCCTGATCTGATGGCTTCATTTCTCTCTATGCACTTACACCTTTCACATTCACTGTTTCCTTCACTTCCCTTGTTTTTTGAATGGACACAATCTGCCTAGGTGGGCGGAGTCTCCTGATGTCATACGTTTCCATGACAGACCCCCAACCCTGGCAGCGCCCCCCGTTGTCTAGCTATCGTTTTTTATTCTTAAATCTGTCATAGGGTTCCCCTTAACCACTTCAATGCACTGTATTTTATACTCTGCGCTGACTGCACTGTATATATACATATATATATATATATATATATATATATATATATATATATATATACAGTGCATTCAGTGTAGACCAGTAGTTCTCAACCCTTTTGTGCCGTGACCCCTTGATAAAATTTCCCAAGTTGTGGGGACCCCTAACAGTAAAATTATTTTCATAGCGTGGGTTGTCAGCACCCAAGGCAAGACAAGTCATTTGCGCCCCTAACCCATGGACATTTAGCGCTCCCTTTGCCCCTTCCACTTGTACAGTATTAAAACCCCTTATGGTACATTTTAGGATGTACTACTCTTTCTTTGTTCTCCTTTCTTTCCCTTTTATCTCTCTCTAGCCTAATTTCTTGTTCGTTTTCCCCATCCCTCTCTCAAGCCGTCTTTTTTTTCTTATTTTTTCTCTCCCCTTTTCTTTATTCCTCCCCCTTTTTTCCTCTACCTTCCATGTATTCTCTATTTTTATTCCTTCTCTTACGCCTTGGGGGGTGGGGGGAATGGGATGAGTGGCAGTGCTGGGGGAAGTTCTGATCAGCCAACTTAGGTGATCTTGATTAGGGATGAGCCGAACACCCCCCTGTTCGGTTCGCACCAGAACATGCGAACAGGAAAAAAGTTCGTTCGAACACGCGAACACCGTTAAAGTCTATGGGACACGAACATGAATAATCAAAAGTGCTAATTTTAAAGGCTAATATGCAAGTTATTGTCATAAAAAGTGTTTGGGGACCTGGGTCCTGCCCCAGGGGACATGGATCAATGCAAAAAAAAGTTTTAAAAACGGCCGTTTTTTCAGGAGCAGTGATTTTAATAATGCTTAAAGTCAAACAATAAAAGTGTAATATCCCTTTAAATTTCGTACCTGGGGGTGTCTATAGTATGCCTGTAAAGGGGCGCATGTTTCCCGTGTTTAGAACAGTCTGACAGCAAAATGACATTTTGAAGGAAAAAACTCATTTAAAACTACCCGCGGCTATTGCATTGCCGACAATACACATAGAAGTTCATTGATAAAAACGGCATGGGAATTCCCCAAAGGGGAACCCCGAACCAAAATTAAAAAAAAAAAATGACGTGGGAGTCCCCCTAAATTCCATACCAGGCCCTTCAGGTCTGGTATGGATATTAAGGGGAACCCCGGCCAAAATTAAAAAAAAAAAATGACGTGGGGTTCCCCCTAAATTCCATACCAGACCCTTCAGGTCTGGTATGGATTTTAAGGGGAACCCCGCGCCAAAAAAAAAAAAAAAAAAACGGCGTGGGGTCCCCCCAAAAATCCACACCAGACCCTTATCAGAGCACGCAACCTGGCAGGCCGCAGGAAAAGAGGGGGGGACGAGAGTGCGGCCCCCCCCTCCTGAACCGTACCAGGCCACATGCCCTCAACATTGGGAGGGTGCTTTGGGGTAGCCCCCAAAACACCTTGTCCCCATGTTGATGAGGACAAGGGCCTCATCCCCACAACCCTGGCCGGTGGTTGTGGGGGTCTGCGGGCGGGGGGCTTATCGAAATCTGGAAGCCCC
Source organism: Aquarana catesbeiana (assembly GCF_042186555.1). Taxonomy (NCBI): domain Eukaryota; kingdom Metazoa; phylum Chordata; class Amphibia; order Anura; family Ranidae; genus Aquarana; species Aquarana catesbeiana. The sequence continues at coordinate 6,700,594 of NC_133324.1, read as the reverse complement.
CTTTAACAAGGGGACCCCCAGATCCCGGCCCCCCCCCCTGTGTGAAATGGTAAGGGGGTACAAAAGTACCCCTACCATTTCACTAAAAAACTGTCAAAAATGTTAAAAATGACAAGAGACAGTTTTTGACAATTCCTTTATTTAAATACTTCTTTCTTCTATCTTCCTTCATCTTCTGGTTCTTCTGGTTCTTCTGGCTCTTCTGGTTCTTCCTCCGGCGTTCTCGTCCAGCATCTCCTCCGCGGCGTCTTCTATCTTCTTCTCCTCTGGCCGCTCCGCACCCATGGCATGGGGGGAGGCTCCCGCTCTTCTCTTCTTCTTCATCTTCTTCTCCGGGCCGCTCCGCATCTATGCTGGCATGAAGGGAGGCTCCCGCTGTGTGACGGCGCTCCTCGTCTGACAGTTCTTAAATAACGGGGGGCGGGGCCACCCGGTGACCCCGCCCCCCTCTGACGCACGGGACATGACGGGACTTCCCTGTGGCATTCCCCGTCACGTCACAGGGAAGTCCCGTCAAGTCACCGTGCGTCAGAGGGGGCGGGGTCACCTGGTGGCCCCGCCCCCCGTTATTTAAGAACTGTCAGACGAGGAGCGCCGTCACACAGCGGGAGCCTCCCGCCATGCCAGCATGTGTGAGGAGCGGCCCGGAGAAGAAAATGAAGAAGAGAAGAAAAGAAGAAGAGAAGAAGATGAAGAAGAAGAGAAGAGCGGGAGCCTCCCCCCATGCCATGGGTGCGGAGCGGCCCGAGGAGAAGAAGATAGAAGACGCCGCGGAGGAGATGCTGGACGAGAACGCCGGAGGAAGAACCAGAAGAACCAGAAGAACCAGAAGATGAAGGAAGATAGAAGAAAGAAGAAGTATTTAAATAAAGGAATTGTCAAAAACTGTCTCTTGTCATTTTTAACATTTTTGACAGTTTTTTAGTGAAATGGTAGGGGTACTTTTGTACCCCCTTACCATTTCACACAGGGGGGGGCCAGGATCTGGGGGTCCCCTTGTTAAAGGGGGCTTCCAGATTCCGATAAGCCCCCCACCCGCAGACCCCCACAACCACCGGCCAGGGTTGTGGGGATGAGGCCCTTGTCCTCATCAACATGGGGACAAGGTGTTTTGGGGGGCTACCCCAAAGCACCCTCCCAATGTTGAGGGCATGTGGCCTGGTACGGTTCAGGAGGGGGGGGCCGCACTCTCGTCCCCCCCTCTTTTCCTGCGGCCTGCCAGGTTGCGTGCTCGGATAAGGGTCTGGTATGGATTTTTGGGGGGACCCCACGCCGTTTTTTTTTTTTTTGGCGCGGGGTTCTCCTTAAAATCCATACCAGACCTGAAGGGTCTGGTATGGAATTTAGGGGGAACCCCACGTCATTTTTTTTTTTAAATTTTGGCCGGGGTTCCCCTTAATATCCATACCAGACCTGAAGGGCCTGGTATGGAATTTAGGGGGACTCCCACGTCATTTTTTTTTTTAAATTTTGGTTCAGGGTTCCCCTTTGGGGAATTCCCATGCCGTTTTTATCAATGAACTTCTATGTGTATTGTCGGCAATGCAATAGCCACGGGTAGTTTTAAATGAGTTTTTTCCTTCAAAATGTCATTTTGCTGTCAGACTGTTCTAAACACAGGAAACATGCGCCCCTTTACAGGCATACTATAGACACCCCCCAGGTACGAAATTTAAAGGGATATTACACTTTTATTGTTTGACTTTAAGCATTATTAAAATCACTGCTCCTGAAAAAACGGCCGTTTTTAAAACTTTTTTTTTGCATTGATCCATGTCCCCTGGGGCAGGACTTGGGTCCCCAAACACTTTTTATGACAATAACTTGCATATTAGCCTTTAAAATTAGCACTTTTGATTTCTCCCATAGACTTTTAAAGGGTGTTCCGCGGCATTCGAATTTGCCGCGAACACCCCAAATTGTTCGCTGTTTGGCGAACTTGCGAACAGCCAATGTTCGAGTCGAACATGAGTTCGACTCGAACTCGAAGCTCATCCCTAATCTTGATCAAGGTCATCTGCTAATCTGAGAACTGTAGTGGGGACTTTTAATGGCAACTCTAATCACAGGTAATGTTACTCACTGTGTCTCCAGCTTCACTGTGTCTCCAGCTCTGTGGTGTCTCGCAGCAGTGACACCTATGCCGAAATCAGGAGATAGGGTCTCCTCCAGCCCCTATCACGTCACATTCCTCACCAGTCAGCTGACCTCTAGTCTCTGCCCCCCACCCATGCCGTGAACTGAATGAGCGGCTGGGAAGAGGCTGAGTGATAGGCCGTGGGCACCAGGAACAGCTCAGCTGTGCTTCCACAGGCTCCAGGGACAGCCCTGCTGGGTGGCCGCGAAAAGGCTGGGAGAGTGGCGTGGGCTTCAGGAACAGCCCAGGATTTGGTGACCCCTGGCAAATCGTCAGCCGACCCCCGAGGGGGTCCTGACCCCCAGGTTGAGAACCACTGGTGTAGACTATATATACAGTGCAAGCAGTCTAATATATATATATATATATATATATATATATATATATATATATATACAGTGCAGTCAGTGCAGAGTATATAACACAGTGCATTGAAGTGGTTAAGGGGAACCCTATGACAGATTTAAGAATAAAAAACGACATGGGGTCCCCCCCAAAATCAATTCTGGGTCCTTTGGGCCTGGTATAGATTTTAAGGGAACTCCACTCCAAATTAAGAAAAAAAAAGTGTGGAGTCCCCCCTAAAATTCACACCAGGCCCTTTGGGTCTGGCATAGATTTTAAGGGGAACTACACGCCAAAAATTTAAAAAAATTGGTGTTACCAGACCCTTATCTGAGCACGCAACCTGGCAGGCTGCAGGAAAAGAGGGGGGATGAGAGAGCACCTGCCCCCTCCTGAACCATACCAGGCCACGTGCCCTCAACATGGGGAGGGAGGCTTTAATAAGGGGGCATCCAGATCCCATCCCACCCATGTGAATGGGTATCGGGTACAATGTAGACATGTGCACTGCCAAAAAATGAGTTCGTTTTCGTTTCATTCGTTTATTTTTTTTTCATTTTTTGGGTCATTCGTTATGATCGCAATTCGTAAATTCTTACATTCTTACATTCGTAAATTTGTACATTCGTACATTTGCACATTAGTGAATTCATACAATCATACATTCGCACATTCGTACATTCGTAAATTCCTATATTCATACATGTGTACATTCGCACATTCCTACATTCGTTAATTCGTACATTCGTAAATTCGTAAAGTAGAAAATTTGTATATTTGTAAATTTGTACATTTGTAAATTAGAAAATTTGGAAATTTGTAAATTCAAAATTTGAAAATCCAAAAACCCGAAAATTCGAAAATCTGAAGTAGTAACTAACTATTAAATTATAGGTATTGTAATTTACTTTCAAATTTGGCTGTTAGTGAACGTAACAAATACGAATTTATCCGAAGTTACGAATTATCCGAAATAACGAACACTGCATCTAAACAAATGGAACGGAACAAATTAATAATAAATAACAATAATAAAAAGTTTTTATTATTATTGTTATTAATTATTATTAATTCATTACGTTCCATGCATTTGGATACGGCATTCGTTATTTCGGATAATTCGTAACTTCGGATAAATTTGTATGTGTTATGACGTGTACACACGACCGGACTTTACGGCATACTTTGCCCGGCGGACTTTTCGACAGACTTTACGATGGACTTTCCGAATGAACGGACTTGCCTACACATGATCAACCAAAGTCCGACGGATTCGTACGTGATGACGTACGACCGGACTAAAACAAGGAAGTTCATAGCCAGTAGCCAGTAGCTGCCCTAGTGTCGGTTTTTGTCCGTCGGACTAGCATACAGACGAGCGGACTTTTCGACCGGACTCGAGTCCGTCGGATAGATTTGAAACATGTTTCAAATCTAAGTCCGTCAAACTTTTGAGAAAACAAAGTCCGCTGGAGCCCACACACGATCGAATTGTCTGACGGACTCCGGTACGCCGGACCAAGTATGCCGGAAAGTCCGGTCGTGTGTACGTTGCATTACGTTCACTAACAGTCAAATTTGAAAGGAAATTACAATACCTATAATTTAATAGTTGGTAATAGTTAAGTGATTATTAGTTAATTATTATTTCAGATTTCTGAATTTCCGAATTTCCGAATTTCCGAATTTATGAATTCACTAATTTACTAATTTATGAATGTACAAATTTACAAATGTACGAACTTACAAATTTTCGAATATTCCAATTTCCGAATATTTGGAAAAATTTGTTAAACGGGTTTTTTTTACGAATTTTGACCAAAATCTCTGAATTAATGAATTTGTCGAAATTTGTTATAAAACAAATACAGAACAAATTGAATTGCACGTTGTATCCCTACTCATTCACTAAAAAAGTGTCAAAAAAGTAAAAACCACAACAGTTTTTGAAAATTCCTTTATTAAAAAAAAAAAAAAGTGTCCCGCAATGTCCATCCATCTTCAATCACGCTGCCTGATGGACTGAGTTTTTTCATTTTTTTTCTATTTTTCGGGTCCGTTGGGCAGCGTGATTGAAGATGGATGAACATCGCGGGAACCTTTTTTTTTTTTACTAAAGGAATTGTCAAAAACACAAATCAAGGCTTACACAACATCTCCGCAAATACTTCCAAAATAAGGATACTCCCGATATAAATCTTTTCTCCTTATGGAATGCATATAAGGCCTATATTCACTGGCTAATTCTACAAATGAGCACCGGATCAAAAAGGTAGCATGACAGCAGACTGACGGAAATACTGAAATTGATACATGAGCTTGAATCTTGTAACAAACAAATGCCATCTGATTCCACATCTGCTACTCTTCTTTTACTATGTTATGGGCTGCGGTTTCTCTTATGCTCCCAACATGATCATTACTTAAAGCATCTTTCACCCTTTTACAAAACAAAAACTCAGTAATCCCCAGCAAATTGCGCACACCTTTGCTGACTATTATAAGGCTTTGTACAACTTAAAAGATGACTCTGCAACCCCTCGACCTAAAATTGAAGACCACTTTTGAATCAGATCAAACTCCCATCTATCTCCTCTGGCCCAACTAGAGATATTAAATGCCCCATTTGTAGATAAAAAAAATAGCCATTTCAATTAAATCTTTACCTGCAGGTAAATCTCCAGGACCAGATGGTCTTATGAAGAAATACTAATGCCCCGTACACACGGTCAGATTTTCCGACGGAAAATGTGTGATAGGACCTTGTTGTCGGAAATTCTGACCGTGTGTGGGCTCCATCACACATTTCCCATCAGATTTTCCGACACACAAAGTTTGAGAGCAGGCTATAAAATTTTCCGACAACAAAATCCATTGTTGGAATTTCTGATCGTGTGTACACAAATCCGACACACAAAGTGCCACGCATGCTCAGAATAAATAAAGAGATGAAAGCTATTGGCTACTTCCACTTTAGAGTCCCGACATACGTGTTTTACGTCACTGCGTTCAGAGCGATCGGATTTTCCGACAACTTTGTGTGACCGTGTGTATGCAAGACAAGTTTGAGCCAACATCCGTCGGAAAAAATCCTAGGATTTTGTTGTCGGAATGTCCGATCAATGTCCGACCGTGTGTACGGGGCATAACAGTGTTTTGCTGAAGTTACAGCTACACAAAAATCCTTCCCATGGAGACGTTGTCAGCCAACATTGTAACTTTGCCCAAACCTGGTAAGGAACCTACTACCCCTGCCAATTTTAGGCCCATCTCATTACTGAATACCGATGTGAAATCTTACACCAAAATCTAAAGCTAAGCGCCTTATTGATGTCCTTCCACCTTGATCAAGCCCAATCAAACTTACTTCACCAAGGGGAGACAAGAATCAGATGCAACTAGACACATTCTAAATGTACTTAGCCATGCAGAGTTCAGTAAAACTCCTTCTCTCCTCTTATCCGTAGATACAGAGAAAGCGTTTGACCAAATTCATTGGTTACCGTATATACTTGTGTATAGGCCGACCCGAATATAAGCCGAGGCACCTAATTTTACCACAAAAACTAGGAAAACTTATTGACTCGAGTATAAGACTAGGGTGGGAAATGCAGCAGCTACTGGGTAAACAATGCCCATCTGCAGCCTCACTTTGCCCATCTTCAGCGTCATTGTGCCCATCTGCAGCCTCACTGTGCCCATCTGCAGCCTCACTGTGCCCATTTGCAGCCTCACTGTGCCCATCTGCAGCCTCATTGTGCCTATCTGCAGCCTCACTGTGCCCATCTGTATCATCAGTGCCCATCTGCAGCCTCACTGACACCATCTGCAGCCTCACTGTGCCCATTTGCAGCCTCACTGTGCCTATCTGCAGCCTCACTGTGCCCATCTGCAGCCTCACTGTGCCCATTTGCAGCCGTACCTTTGATAAATAAAACAGTGGGTGTCTCCCGCTGTGTCATGCAGTCTGTTCGGCTGCCGTCCATTGTAACAAAGCCCCACCTCCTCCTCGTCCAAGATAGATGGAACAATGATACAGTTTCCCAGCATTGTATCAGTGTTCCGTCTATCACGCACGAGGAGGAGGCGGGGCTTTATTACAAGGGACGGCCACCGAACAGACTGCATGACACAGCGGGAGACACCCGCTGTTTTAGTTATCAAAGGTACGGCTGCAGATGTTCACAGTGAGGCTGCACCCTCACTCGAGACCCTCACTCAGGACCCTGACTCGAGTATAAGCCGAGGGGAGGTTTTTCAGCCTTAAAAATGTGCTGGAAAACTTGGCTTATACTCAAGTATATACAATATATATGAAAATTGTATTGCTTAAATTTGGATTCTCTGGAAATATCTTATCTGCCATCTTGGTCCTGTATTCCACTCCCTCTGCACGAGTCTACTCCTCCAGCCTTTTATCTAAACCTTTCCCTATAACTAATGGAACCAGACAGGGTTGTCCCTTATCTCGATCTATCTTTATCCTCTTGATTGAGCCCCTAGTCGAGACTATACGCTCAAATACCTCCATCACAGGTTTCCACCTTAATAACCAATCTCATCTCATCAACCGCTTTGCAGGTGATGTAATCCTCCTCCTTACTCATCCCAAAGAATCTCTCCCTCTTGCCCATCATGTACTATCGCAGTTTAGCTCTATATCTTATAATAAAGTGTCTCCAAATCCACCAGGACACATTTATCTGCACATCTACCCTATACATGGGAGAGCAAAAGTATTCCATACTTAGAGCCCTTTCACACTGGGGCTTGCAGGCGTTATTGCGCTAAAAATACCGCCTGCAAACCAACCCAAAACAGCCACTACTGTTTGTTCAATGTGAAAGCCAGAGGGCTTTCACACTGAAGCGGTGCGCTGGCAGGAGAAGAAAAAAACTCCTGCAAGCCGCATCTTTGGAGCGGAGGGAGCGGTGTATTCACCGCTCCTAAACCGCTCCTGCCCATTGAAATCAATGGGGCAGCGCAGCTATACCGCGGCAATACCGAATACCGCCACAAAAACGACGGTAAAGCAGTGCTAAAAATAGCGCTGTTTTACCGCCGACGCCCCCGCTGCCCCAGTGTGAAAGGGGCCTAGGTATCCAACTCACTCCCTCCCCCTCACAATTGGCTGAAGCTAATTACAGATCGTTTATGGCAAAAATAACCAACGAATAAAAAAAACAAACAAAAATGTCCCTTTAAGTTCTATGGGCGGAAGTGACATTTTGACGTCACTTATGTCCTGCAATGATATGGAGACGGGTGGGGGCCATCTTCCCCTCACTCGTCTCCATGTCAGGCTAGGGAGAGGATCCGATCGCCTCCACCGCTACCGACGTCTCCGGTAAGCGGGGGAGGGCACCGGTAAGCAGCAGGAGGGGGGCCCTCCCCTGCCACCCATAAAAGTGATCTTGCAGCGAATCCGCCACAGAGACCACTTTTATGTTGAAGCAGACCGCCTGCTAGGGATGAGCTTCGAGTTCAAGTCAAACTCATGTTAGGCTTGAACATCGGCTGTTTGCCAGTTCGCCAAACAGCGAACAATTTGGGGTGTTCGCGCCAAATTCGAAAGCCACAGAACACCCTTTAAAAGTCTATGGGAGAAATCAAAAGTGCTAATTTTAAAGGCTTATATGCATGGTATTGTCATAAAAAGTGTTTGGGGACCTGGGTCCTGCATCAGGGGACATGGATCAATGCAAAAAAAAGTTTTTAAACGGTTGTTTTTTTCGGGAGCAGTGATTTTAATAATGCTTAAAGTGAAACAATAAAAGTGTAATATCCCTTTAAATTTTGTACCTGGGGGGTGTCTATAGTATGCCTGTAAAGGGGCGCATGTTTCCGTGTTTAGAACAGTCTGACAGCAAAATGACATTTCAAAGGAAAAAAAGTCATTTAAAACTACTCGCGGCTATTAATGAATTGTCGGTCCGACAATACACATAAAAGTTCATTGATAAAAACGGCATGGGATTTCCCCACAGAGGAACCCCGAACCAAAATTAAAAAAAAAATGGCGTGGGGGTCCTCCTAAATTCCATACCAGGCACTTCAGGTTTGGTATAGATATTAAGGGGAACCCCGCTCCAAAATGTAAAAAAAAAATGGCGTGGGGGTCCCCCTCAAAATCATTGTCGGTCTGACAATACACACACAAAGTTCATTGATAAAAACGGCATAGGTTTTCCCCACAGGGGAACCCCGAACCAAAATTTAAAAAAAAAAATGGCATGGGGGTCCCCCTAAATTCCATACCAGGCACTTCAGGTCTGGTATGGATATTAAGGGGAACCCCGTGCCAAAAAAAAAACGGCGTGGGGTCCCCCCAAAATTCCATACCAGACTCTTATCCGAGCACGCAATCTGACAGGCCGCAGGAAAAGAGGGGGGACGAGAGAGCACCCCCCTCCTGAACCGTACAAGGCCACATGCCCTCAACATTGGGTGGGTGCTTTGGGGTCCCCCCCAAAGCACCTTGTTCCCATGTTGATGGGTACAAGGCCTCATCCCCACAACCCTTGCCCAGAGATTATCGGAATCTGGAAGCCCCCTTTAACAGGGGGACCCCCAGATCCTGCCCCCCCCCTGTGTGAAATGGTAAGGGGGTACAAAAGTACCCCTACCATTTCACAAAAAAAACTGTCAAAAATGTTATAAATGACAAGAGACAGTTTTTGACAATTCCTTTATTTAAAGTCTTCTTCTTTCCATACGAAATTTAAAGGAATATTACACTTTTATTGTTTCACTTTAAGCATTATTAAAATCATTGCATTGATCCATGTCCCCTGGGGCAGGACCCGGGTCCCCAAACACTTTTTATGACAATAACTTGCATATAAGCCTTTTAAATTAGCACTTTTGATTATTCATGTTCGTGTCCCATAGACTTTAACGGTGTTCGCGTGTTCGAACTAATTTTTTGCCTGTTCGCATGTTCTGGTGCAAACCGAACAGGGGGGTGTTCAGCTCATCCCTACCGCCTGCTGAAGAAGAGGATACCGGGATTATGGTAGCTAGCTGCTGCCACAACAACGATACTCCTCTTTAAAGTACTGACGTATAACGACGGTGGGCGGTCTAGAAGTGGTTAAAGTGTTTTTTACATGTTTATTATTTCTGTATTCCACACATTGTATTTGGTTCTTATGATGTAGAGGACCTCACATGTAGTGTGCTCTTAGGGTGTCGTATTATACATTATCAGTGTGTTTTACTTTTTACTACACAGTACTAGTGGGGGGAGCTCTACCCCATATCTCATTTGTAACTGCAGGTTATCCTTATTATAAACTTACCTGTAGGCACAAAAGTCCAAAAAAAGAGCACTTTAATAATGACATCATCAAATAAAAGTGATATCATCAAATAACAGAGATCTCAAAAAAGAACAGTGACACCATCAAATAACAGTGATATCATCAAAAAAGAACAGTGATGTCATCAAAAAACAGTGATGTCATCAAATAACAATGATATCATCAAATAACAGTGACATCATCAAATAACAGTGATATCATCAAAAAGAACAGTGACGTCATCAAATAACAATGACATCATCAAATAACAGTGACATCATTAAGTAACAATGACATCATCAAAAAGAACAGTAAATACCTTCTTGTTCTGGGAAAAAACTAAATGATGTAAGGAGAAATATTCCATAATAATTCCCCTCCAATGATACACAAACTGCAAAAGATAAATCAGGCAGATCTGTAACTGTTTACTACACTACATACACATAAATAAGGGATTTCATTAAAAAACAAAAAAACACACAGCCAGCCGGGTCTTACCAATATTGGTGACAGGATGGGGACAACATGGGAAGAGACCCAGACATGAAGCATGCCCTAGGACTTTAATTGGCTAATCTGTTTTTTTTTTGGAGGATATCATATTCCCTTACTGGAATCAGTGGCGTATCCCGCTTTGGTGGTGATGCAGTTGTCTCCTTTGTTCGTGGTGTCAGAACCAGAATCCGGAGAAATCAGGGACACAGCTTCACTGATGGTGAGAGGACTGGACAACTTGATCAGAGCGATGTCATTGGTGGAGGTCTCGGAGTTGTACTCGGGGTGTTCAAAGACCTAGAAAAGTTTTTGTTAAGCGTTTTTATTATTTTTTTAATACATCAGAACAAATTCTCTAGAATATATGACTTCATTTTCTTATAAATGTAAATATGAGAAATGTGGCTTCAGATAGGCGCCATAGTGAGGAATAGAATGGTAATGGAAACAGCAAACACTTGGACAATCTTCTAGGAAGGCCTGGTGAGGTTGTGACTTTATATTGACCCTGGAAGCGGTACAGATGTTCTACATATACTAAATACAATTTATATAACGCTGAGTTTATACAATATATACCATGTTGGGCTGACGAAATCCCCATTATAATTCTTGTTGCAAAAAGTCTTCTTTACCCAGAGATGCCCAACCAGAGCCCTCTGATGTGGCCTTCAACCTCCTGCTCTAGGATGGAGCCGGCGGTAGACATGTGCAATTCATTTTGTTTCAAATTTGTTTTTCAATGAAATTCGACAAATTAGTTCATTCAGAAATATTCAAATTAACAAAAAATGGTTTAACAAATTTTTCAGAAAAATTCGGAAATTCGAAATGTGAAAATCCAAAAAATGTGAAAATTCGGAAATTTCGAAAATTCAGAAAATATGAAAATCCTAAAATAAGAATGAAAATCTGAATATTCAAAAGAATGAAAATCCGAAAATAAATCCAAAAATTCGAAAACTTGAAACATGTCCGAAATAATAACTAACTAATAATAATAACTATTAAATTATAGGTATTGGAATTTCCTTTTTTTTTTTTTTTTATTTGGCTGTTAGTGAACATAATGAATAAAAATTTATCCGAAGTTACGAATTATCCGAAATAATGAATGACGCATCTAAACGAATGAAACGTAATGAATTAAAAATAATTACATTTTTATACAAATATTTTTTTTTTTTTTTTTTTTCCACGTCAGCAAACTTTTAGAGAGATTTTAAGTCAGCTGCGTCATTTACGCTGCGCCCCCTCTCTTTTTCGCATCATTGTGGCTTAAGGAAGATTGTAATCTCTTTAATACAAAAACTTTTAATCAATTTTCCCTTTCCCTTTTATCCACTAAAAGTACCAATATTTACTTATCTATTTTTATCCCCCCCCCCTCCCCCCACCCCCCCGAAAAAAAAAAAAAAAAAAAAAAAAAAAGTCCCCATCCTCCCTCTCCCTCTCCCCTCCACAGTCCTCAAGCCTCCATAATTGTCAAGTACCTTTCTGTGTTCCTATACTCATGCCATCTTGCCCACGTCTTAGTGTATTTATCTCGCCGGCCTTCCATCGAGTGTTTTGCTTCTTCCATTCCTCTAGCCCATTCTACCCTTATTATCCATTCCTTCATCCTTGGGGCTTCTACCCCTTTCCAGTGACACGGGATCAGTGCTTTAGCTGCGTTTAAGAGGAATGGGGTTACTGACTTGGTGTATTGGGGGATCTCTCTTTCCGTGTCATGGAACAGACACGTCCAAGGATTTTTATTAACCTGCTCCCCCGTTATCTGTTGTATTTCGCCCAGGACTTCTCCCCAATATTTCTGGATTTTAGAACACTCCCACCAAAGATGGGCAAGAGTGCCCGTTTTTCCACATCCTCTCCAGCAAGTTGGAGGGGTCTCAGCATCATATTCGTGTACCTTCCGGGGCGTCCTATGCCATCTTGCTATCGCTTTATAGGCCATTTCATGTGTCCGGGAGTCTCTTGCCGTTAAGTGAACCATCTTTAGAATCTTACTTCTGTGTGCTTCCCCTTCTAAGCCTCCTATTTCCTTTTCCCACTTTTCCAGAAAAGTGGGGTATCCTTTACTAGCTTCCCCCCTTAGGACGCTATATAATTTTGAAATACTTCCTTTCACACACGTGGGGGTATTTAACCACTTCAATACCAGGCACTTAGACACCTTCCCGCCCAGACCAATTTTCAGCTTTCAGCGCTGTCGCAATTTGAATGACAATTGCGCGGTCATGCTACACTGTACCCAAACAAATTTTTTATCATTTTGTTCCCACAAATAGAGCTTTCTTTTGGCGGTATTTGATCACCTTTGTGGTTTTTATTTTTTGCGCAACAAATAAAAAAAGACCGAAAATTTTGAAAAAAAACAAGTTTTTCTTTGTTTCTGTTAAAACTTTTTGTAAATAAGTACGTTTTCTTCTTTAATGACGGGCACTGATATGGCTGCACTGACGGGCACTGATACGGCGGCACTGATGGGCACCGATGAGGTGGCACCGATGAGGTGGCACTGATGAGGTGGCACTGGCGGGCACTGATGATGGGCACTGATAGGCGGCACTGATAGGTGGCACTGATGGGCACTGATAGGTGGCACTGGTATGCGGCACTGATGGGCACTCATAGGTGGCACGGATGGGCACTTATAGGTGGCACTGATGGGCACTCATAGGTGGCATTGATGGGCACTCGTAGGTGGCATTGATGGTTACTTATGGGTGGCACTGATAGTTGGCACAGATGGGCACGGATGGGCACATATAGATGGGCACTGATGGGCACGGATGGGCACTGACAGGTGGCATGAATGGACACTGATGGGTGGCACTGATGGCATTACTTGTTTGCAGTGATGCCCCTAAGGGTGGCATTGCTGGGCATCACTGCAACATAATTGTGCCAATCAGTGCCCATTTGTGGGCACTGATTGGCACAGATTTGGCACACTGGGCACATGTGGATGGCCACGGGGTACATACCTGGCCATCCACATGTTGCCCCTTCCCTGGTGGTCCTAGTGGCGATCCCTGGTGGTCCAGTGTGGTGATCTGCGGGGGGGCTGCGCTGATAAACAATCAGCGCAGACCCCCCCTGCCAGGAGAGCCGCCGATCGGCTCTCTTATACTTGCGTCTGTCAGACGCGAGTGAGGAAGAGCCGATCAACGGCTCTTCCTATTGACAGCGTGATCAGCCGTGATTGGACACGGCGGATCACGTGGTAAAGAGCCTCCGCCGGAGGCTTTTTACCAAGATCAGTGTAGCGGTGTGTCAGACTGACACACCGCTCCACCGATCGCCGCGATGCGCGCCCCCGGGGGCGCGCTGCGGCATGTTATCCTGCTGGACGTCATATGACGTCCAGTCAGGATAACAGAACCACTTCCCGGACGTCAATCCGCTATAGGGCGGGCGGGAAGTGGTTAATAGTTTTTCAATATCCCTTAACTGGACTTTTCCTCTTAGTGGTTGTGGCAGTGAACGTGTAAAGTGCTGTATCTGGGCGTACCTCCACTCGTCTAGTGGTTTGTTCCCCCAGGCCTGTGTGATTTCAGTGTAAGTGTACAGTCTATTTCCTATCATCACATCTTGTAGTTGTATTACGTCTTTTTTTGCCCATCTCGTGAAATATAAGTGTTCCTCCTTCCCAGGTAAAAAATAATCCGTGTTTAATAGTGATAATAGTGGTGAATTGAATTCCCAATGGCAACTCTTGCCTACCCTATCCCAGATTCTAAAAGTGTTCCTAGTCAAAAAATTAACTCTATTTCCCAAATCCCTATATTGTGGTGGAGTCCATATTAATTTTTCTATGTCCACCCCACTCAGTGTTGCTTCAATATTCACCCAACTTTTCTCCTGTTTACTGTGTAGCCAGTCAATTATCCTAGAGATAACAACCGACTGATAATACTTTTTAATATCCGGTGCACCTAATCCTCCCAATTTTTTATCCTTCGACAAAGTGTCATATGCTACCCTAGGGTGCTTACGTGCCCATATAAATCTTAAAATTAAAGACTGCAGTTTAACAAAAAATATAGGGGGGATCTCTATTGGGACCATTTGGAAGGTGTATATTAACATGGGCAGCACAAACATTTTGATCGCATTTATCCTGCCGATCCATGACAGGGCTTTATATCTCATCCTACCTAATAGATCTTTAGTTTTATTGAGTAGGGGTACAGACTTATCGGCGAACAAGTCCCCCCGGTGAGGATGATATTTTTATACCTAGATAAACCAATTCCCTCTCACACCATACAAATGGAAGCCCGGCTTGGAGTGCTCTCTGCTCACGCTTAGGGATTGATATATTTAGGAGCTCTGACTTACTCATGTTTATTTTAAAGTTTGCTAAACCCCCATAGTGCTCCAACTCCTTGAGCGCCATGGGGATTGTCGTTCTAGGACGGGTAACGAAGCATAGCAAATCGTCAGCAAAAGCTGCTATTTTGTACTCCTTCGTTCCAACCTTATTTCCCTGAATGTCTTCGTTCCTACGAAAAGCCGCTAAGAGTGGCTCTAAGGATAAGATAAACAAAATTGGGGAGAGAGGGCAACCCTGTCTTGTCCCGTTAAACAATTCAAGGGGACAAGACAGGGTCCCATTCACTCTAATCCTCGCCTTGGGATGCCTATATAGTGAGAGGATCCATCTCATCATCCTCTCCCCCAATCCTAGATGTTTCAGAGTTTCAGTCATAAAACAACAATCCACTCTATCGAATGCCTTTTCGGCATCGATTGATAGCAGAGCTGCTGGGGTGTTACTCCTGATTGCTTCCTGCATGAGAAGAAGTGTTTTCAGTAAATTGTCTCTCCCCTCCCTACCCGGGACAAATCCCACCTGGTCACTATGTATCCACTGTTTTAATCCAATTTTCAGCCTATCTGCAAGTATTTTAGCGAAAATTTTTGTATCTACATTTAAGAGCGAGATTGGTCTGTAGCTTCCGGGTGAGGCTGGATCTTTTCCTTCTTTCAGGATAAGGGTAATATACGCTAATAGGGATTCTTCTCGGGACTCTTCGTTCTCCCCGAGGGCATTCAAATAGTCACACAATTTGGGTACCAGTATTTCAGAAAATTTTTTATAGTATGCTACGGAGTATCCGTCGGGGCCCGGGCTCTTTCCCAGGGCAGTGTTCTTTATCGCCTTTTCTACCTCCCCTTGGGATATGGGTGCATCAAGACGCTCGACCATATCCCTCTCTGCCCTGGGAAGGTCTAGTCCCCGAAGATACTCCCTTATCCTTTCCTTCTTGTTATCGCTCAATCTCTCTCTCCGGCCTACCTTATAAAGTGCACTGTAGTAAGAGTGGAATATTCTAGCAATTTTTGGGGTAGAGAATTCAAGGTTCCCCTCTTCATCTCTTATTTTAGGTATAAAGGTCCTATTCTTCTTTTCCCTAATCCTTTTGGCCATCCACCTTCCTGGTTTATTCCCTTCTCGGTACATGTCTCTATTTATCATATCAAAAGCACAGCTCCTTTCCTTCTCCAGCAACTCATTCAGGTCTCTTCTTTTCTTAATTAGCTCATGCTTTTCTGGGAGACCCTTGGGTCTGGTACTCTGTTCTGCTTCCTGAATCTCCCTGTATAAGCGTGACAACTTTTCTCCCCTCTCTTTTTTTTTCCTTGTTCCGATAGCAATCCAAATCCCTCTTATATAGGGTTTGTGTGCTTCCCAAAGAGTGGATCTGGATATGTCCTCTGTATCATTAATCTCGAAGTAACTTTTTAATTCCTGCTCTATTTTCGCAACTGCATCTGGCTCCTGTGTGAGGGAATCATTGAGTTTCCAGTTTATCCTAGGCCGATCCACACCGGCGATCTCTACTTGGATTTTCACCGGTGCGTGATCGGACAGGGTAATAGCATTAATTTCTGCTGCCTTCAGAAAAGGGACCATCTGATGTTCTATTAAAATGTAGTCTAAGCTCGAGAATGATTTGTGAACAGGGGAGAAGAAAGTGTAGTCCCGATTTTTTAAGTGGCTTATTCTCCATGCATCCATTAATTGAAGGTGATTTAACATTTTTTTGAGTGTCTTTCCCTGTGTGCCCAATCTTAATTCGCCCCTTGACGTGTCCACCTCAGGGTCCATACGCAGGTTCAAATCTCCTGCGACTATTAGTTTGCCTTTTCTAAAAGATTCTAGTTTCGTCAAAATTCTCTTTAAAAAGTTCTCCGGGTTTCTATTAGGGGCACAGATGTTCACCAATGTGATCCACGTCTCAAACATTTTCCCTTTCACAAACAGGAACCTGCCTCCAGGATCGGCCAGTCGCTCCTCTTCTTCAAACGTCATTGTTCTATCGAACCCTATAGCTACTCCCCCTGAATGTGCTGATCCAGCGTCCCCATAGAACCACTTTGGGAACAAATGCGATGTTAATCCCTTACTTGCGTGCGTTACATAGGTTTCTTGCAGAAACACCACGTTTGCGCCCAGGAGCTGTAGCTCCTGATTAATTTTATACCTTTTTTTTTTGTATTCAGTCCCCTCACGTTATATGTGACGAAACTAACTACTCCCATTTTTTATTTCTGGAGAGAGCGTCCGGCCAATCCCATGAGGCATAGCAGGAGAGAGAGAGAGGGAGCAAAAAAAAAAAAGGCCCGCCCACACACCCCCCTCCCTCCTTCACCACCACCTTCCATTCCCGCCCCCGCGCCCTCCACCCCCCCACCCCCCCATCTGGAACAGATCGCCTATTACCGGCGGGGCAAACTCCTCTGTTCAAAATATGGATCAGGTGGCCTCCCTCGATCAGATGCCACCCTGCACCCATATTCCCCATAGGGCTCATGTTGTGAGGACTCCCCGTATCGCCCCGGCGCCCTCCCCCCTCCCCCGCCCCGCTCATATCGGCACTACCCTTCTTCCCCTAGCTATGCTTCTTGGTTATTAGCTTACATTAACCATTGTGCCCCTCCCCTCCCTCCGCCCTATTGTATCTCGCGCTGGAGCTGCAGTCTCTTCCACGCCCCAACCAGGAATACGTGGAGGGGCAATGTCTAACTTGCGACAAAAGTCCTCAAGGTCTTCTGGGAATCTAAGCACTGCCGTTCGTCCATTCCTTTTTCCAATTAGGCAAGCCGGGAACCCCCATTGATATGCTATTTCTGTCGTTTTCAGTAGGCCTGTTAGCGGCTTCAGCAGCCTCCTTCTTGTGAGGGTCTCTGCTGATAGGTCTGAGTAGACCTGTATCTCTGCCCCTTCAATGCTTAGGCCTGGTTGATGTCGCAGTTTTCCCAAAATTTTCACTTTTTCCTCCTCATAGTGGAACTTCACTATCACATCTCTTGGACTCTCTGATGTATTTCTGGGGTATCGTGCGACCCTATGGGCTCTATCTACTTCCAGGGGGGCCGTTATTTCTCTATCCAGCAATGGGTTTAGCAGTTGCTGTAGTACCGGCGCCAGCTCTTCCTTCCCGAATTTCTCTGGGAGACCCTTAATTCGCAGGTTTTTGCGTCTGCTGCGATTCTCCTGGTCTTCTAATTTATAAAGGAGACTTCTATTTGCTCTTTGCATGTCTCTTATTTGCATATTCATACTCTCTAGTCTCCGCTCGTGTTCTTCCAATCTGTCCTCCGTCTTCTCCACCCTTTTCAATACGTGCCCAATGTCTACTCTTACGGTCGCAATCTCTTTTTTAAGGGAGGTCTCCAGTTTCAGTAGCAATTCAGCAAGCATTTCTCTAATATATGGAACTTCTTCCTGTGTGAGCTGCAGTGGTGGTTTATTCCCCCCTGCAGTATCTTCCTCCTCAGTTCTCCCATAAGGGCCTTCCTGTGTCTCAGGGCCAAACATCTGCTGGCTTCCGCTGATCCTTGCTCTTGCACTTTTGCTTTTATTCTCCTCTGATGCCCCTCTCTGTTTGTTTATTCCTGGGAGTGAGGATACTCCCAATCTGGGACTCCCTTGAGGTTCTTCCAGCATGCTGTCTTCAGTTGACATGTAGCGCTGAATCCCACCTGGACTTGGTGCGCTTATAGTTCCTTTACTACCTTTAGTTGCCTTTCCCCTCATCTCCGCAGGCCTCTAGTACTCCACCCTACCCCGGAAGATTAATGCAAGCCTAGGTATGAGACCTAGTGGTTGTAAACAGATTGCTCCTTGACAGGGTCGGGGGCCAACTCCCTTAGTTCTCTCTCATAACCCTCTTATACCAGTGTGCAAGTCGCTTGTATCCGCTTATGCAAAGGCTCCTATATTAATTCCACGAAGGACCTCCCGGGTCCACTTGGGTCTATGAGGGGTCCTGCATAGAAGCCTTATCCGCCACCAACCACCCTGCACGTCAGGTCTGGGCAGGGACGTTCACCTCCCAAAAACACCGCAGGGCTACTGTCAGGCTCCTTATATACCCTGTTTGTCAGAGTGAGGAATGAGTTTTAGCCCCCAAACCCAGGCTTAGCACGTGTGATTCTTCTTGAGTGAATCTTGCGCCTACCTCTCTACCCTTCTGTCCCTATGCCAAATGTTCACTGTTTAGTCCAAGTAGCCCAGGATAGTCGGTGTTTAAGCCAAATACTTAAAGTTTCTTAGCCTTTAGGCATCAAAAAGGGTCAGGGGTGGTTCCCACGTTAAAATATCCGTGGAGGATATTTATACATATTTATACATATTTATACATATGTATACATACATATACATATACATACATATGTATATGTATGTATACATATACATATATATATATACATATATATATATTATATGTTATATAAATAATAAAAAAAAACGTTTTATTATTATTTATTCTTATAAAATTTGTTACGTTCCATTTGTTTAGATGCGGCATTCGTTATTTCGCATGATTCGTAACTTTGGATAAATTCATATTCGTTATGATTAAAGGAAATTCCAATACGTAAAATTTAATAGTTAGTTATTATTTGTTAGTTAGTTTCTATTTCGGATTCTCACATTTTTTGGTTTCCGAATTTTTGGATTTTCAAATTTTCGGATTTTCATTCCAATTTAAGGATTTGATGGGCACTGGTAGGCTGCATTTGATGGGCACTGGTAGGATGTTTTGGATGGGTGCTGGTGAGGCTGCATTGTTGGGCGCTGGTGAGGCTGCATTTGTTGGGCTCTGGTGAGGCTGCATTTGTTGGGCTCTGGTGAGGCTGCATTTGTTGGGCGCTGGTGAGGCTGCATTTGATGGGCGCTGGTGAGCTGCATTTGATGGGCGCTGGTGGGGATGGATTTGCTGCTCATTAAAAAGGAGGGGTGTACATGGGCAGGGCAAAGGGGGTGGAGCCAGGGGGGCGGAAAAATTAGGTTTCGCCTAGGGTGTCAAAAATCCTTGCACCAGCCCTGGTCCTCTGCGTTCCCGTTCACCATTTCAGATCCAATTACAGCCCTAATTTTTGGCTGAATTTGGACCTGAAACGGAACAAAAAGACGCACAGGAATTTGCACCGGAGCCACAGTGGAGATATGTAAACCGGCTACATAGAGAGACGGTCAAAATCTCCTGCTATTGCGAATTGGATGTGGGGGGAAACCCTCATCCAATTCGCAAATAGTGTGAACCCGGCCTGACTCCTATAAATAAAACGGTTTCCAGCTAGTCCCCCAAGAAAATACTTCACAAAAAAACATAGAAGACATAAAAGTGAAAAAAAAAAAATATATGAATAAAAAAATTCCAAAAGTGTAATGCCGCGTACACACGGTAGGACTTTCCGGCAGGAAAAATCTGACGGAAGCTTTTCATTGGACATTCCGATCGTGTGTATGCCTCATCGGACTTTTTCTTTCTAAAATTCTGACGGACCTATAAAAATAGAACATGTTTCAAATCTTTCCGACGGAACCAATTCCTATCGAGAAAACCGATCGTCTGTATGCTGTTCCGACGGACAAAAAACGACGCATGCTCTGAAGCAAGTACGAGACGGCAGCTATTGGCTACTGGCTAATTAAACTTCCTTTTTCTAGTCCCGTTGTACGTGTTGTATGTCACCGCGTTCTGGACGGTTGGACTTTGGTGTGATTGTGTGTAGGCACGGCAGTTTCAGCGGAACTCCATCTGAAAGTCCTTCAGAGTTCATTCCGATGGAAAAAACGGTCGTGTGTATGCGAAATTAGGCAACAAGGTAAGGTGTGTTAACTGGAAATAGGCGAAAAGGTTAAACATTGACAGAAGAGGTATTAGATATAAACACCACCAAAAGAAAAGAAAAGAAAAGAAAAGAAAAGAAAAGAAAAAGAAAATAAATAAATATATATACCATATATACTCCAGTATAAGCCGAGTTTTTCAGCACATTTTTTTGTGCTGAAAATTTCCCCCTCGGCTTATACTCGAGTCCTCCTCTGCAGCCTAATCCCCCGGGGCTGTGATACATTCAGTCTAATCGGTGGCCATGCAGTGTAACCAAGCGCCGCCTCCTCCTCCTCGTTGTCCTCCGTGACGGAACATTGACTCGGTTTCCCAGCAGTGAGTCAGTGTTCAGCCTATCACAGACGAGGAGGACGAGGAGGAGGCGGCGCTTGGTTACACTGCATGAGGCATGAGGCTGAGGCATGAGGCTGAGGCATGAGGCATGAGGCTGAGGCATGAGGCATGAGGTTGAGGCATGAGGCATGAGGCAGAGGCATGAGGCATGAGGCAGAGGCATGAGGCATGAGGTTGAGGTATGAGGTTGAGGCATGAGGCATGAGGCAGAGGCATGAGGCATGAGGTTGAGGCATGAGGTTGAGGCATGAGGCATGAGGCAGAGGCATGAGGCATGAGGCAGAGGCATGAGGCATGAGGTTGAGGCATGAGGTTGAGGCATGAGGCGTGAGGATGAGGCAGAGGCATGAGGCATGAGGCAGAGGCATGAGGCATGAGGTTGAGGCATGAGGTTGAGGCATGAGGCAGAGGCATGAGGAATGAGGCATGAGGTTGAGGCATGAGGCATGAGGCAGAGGCATGAGGCTTTTAGATGGACACAGTGAGGCTGCAGATGGGCATTGTTGACCCTCTTTTCCACTTACAGTAGCTGCAGCATTCTCACCCTAGGCTTATACTCGAGTCAATAAGTTTTCCCATTTTTTGTGGTAAAAGTAGGTGCCTCGGCTTATATTCGCGGCGACTTATACTCAAGTATATGCGGTATATACAGGGGCGTAACTAGAAATAGCAGGGCCCCATAGCAAAATGTTGTATGGGGCCCCCCTGCAAACAGCCCCCCTCCACAGCTGCCCTAGTGTCAATGCAGCGTGACCTGTGCCACATATAGCGTGACCTGTGCCCAATGCAGCGTGACCTGTGCCCAATGCAGCGTGACCTGTACACAATGCAGCGTGACCTGTGCCCCATACAGCGTGACCTGTGCCCAATGCAGCGTGACCTGTGCCCAATGCAGCGTGACCTGTGCCCAATGCAGCGTGACCTGTACACAATGCAGCGTGACCTGTGCCCCATACAGCGTGACCTGTGCCCAATGCAGCGTGACCTGTGCCCAATGCAGCGTGACCTGTGCCACATATAGCGTGACCTGTGCCCAATGCAGCGTGACCTGTGCCACATATAGCGTGACCTGTGCCCTATACAGCGTGACCTGTGCCCAATGCAGCATGACCTGTGCCCCATATAGCATGACCTGTGCCCCATATAGCATGACCTGTGCCGCATACAGCGTGACCTGTGCCCAATGCAGCATGACCTGTGCCCCATACAGCGTGACCTGTGCCCAATGCAGCATGACCTGTGCCCCATACAGCGTGACCTGTGCCCAATGCAGCATGACCTGTGCCCAATGCAGCATGACCTGTGCCCCATACAGCATGACCTGTGCCCCATATAACGTGACCTGTGCCCAATGCAGCGTGACCTGTGCCCAATGCAGCGTGACCTGTGCCCCATACAGCGTGACCTGTGCCCCATACAGCGTGACCTGTGCCCCATACAGCGTGACCTGTGCCCCATACAGCGTGACTTGTGCCCCATACAGCGTGACCTGTGCCTCATGCAGCGTGACCTGTGTTCAATGCAGCGTGACCTGTGCCCAATACAGCATTGCCTGTGCCCAATACAGCCTGGTCTGCCTGTGCCCCATACAGCCTCACCTGTGCAGAAGAAGAGGCAAGCCACCCGGATCAGCAGCCCCGGGAACACTGGAAGTTCTAATGAAAGCTCTTACATCGGGCAATTCAGCTCTCTGCTGATCCGGGTGGCTTGCCTCTTCCTCTGACTGTGCCGGCGGTGCTCTCATCCTCACTGGGCCCCACTTGGCTGTGGGCCCCATAGCGCCCGCATGGGTCGCTATGGTGGTAGTTACGCCCCTGGGTATATATACTGTATATACCATTGATTGCAAACTCTACTGCCCCGTACACACGGTCGGATTTTCCGATGGACAATGTCCGATCGGAGCGTGTTGTCGGAAAATCCGACCGTGTGTGGGCGCCATCGGACATTTTCCATCGGATTTTCCGACACACAAAGTTGGACAGCAGGAGATAAAATTTTCCGACAACAAAATCCGTTGTCGGAAATTCCGATCGTGTGTACACAAATCCGACGGACAAAGTGCCACGCATGCTCAGAATAAATAAAGAGATGAAAGCCATTGGCCACTGCCCCGTTTATAGTCCCGACGTACGTGTTTTACGTCACCGCGTTCAGAACGATCGGATTTTCCGACAACTTTGTGTGACCGTGTGTATGCAAGACAAGTTTGAGCCAACATCCGTCGGAAAAAATCCTAGGATTTTGTTGTCGGAATGTCTGAACAAAGTCCGACCGTGTGTACGGGGCATAAAACTTTCACAAAATCTTATATAGCACAAAATTTAAAAAAAATGCCAGTGGTAATTAAATAAAAACCACCAAGAGAAAGCTCTACTTGTCTAAAAACAATATTTTAAAAATGTCATTTAGGTACAGTGTTCCATGAGTAATTGTCATTCAAAATGTGAGAGCGCTGAAAGCTGAAAATTGTCCTGGGCAGGAAGGGGGTGAAAGTGTCCGGTATTAATGTGGATAAAATACAAAAAAAGCTCCTCTCAGTAATCAGAACCTACCCGAGCATTCCTCAAGCTCTTCCTTTGGATCCCAAAAAATGAATCAGGAAGATGTACAACACTGGAAGGTCTGGATGGAAGAGAAAACACAAACGTTACCTACTGTGAGGATTAGGAGTCTTATCATTTTTAAAATATTCTTGGCCTGGATACATTCTGACCTGGTCTGGATTTCTCAGAACCTACTACCAAAAGCCATAAAGTGTACTCTATATACCAGGGAGGTGCGGTGCTGTGAGTGGCTGGTGAGGGTACTGGCTGGTATCAGAGCCGGATACACACGGGTTACATACGCCGCCAACGTCAGAGCGAGAGCAATAATTCTAGCACTAGACCTCCTCTGTAACTCTAAACATGGAACCTGTAAACATTTTAAAGCGTCGCCTATTGAGATTTTTAAGTACAGTGGAACCTTGGATAACGAGTAACGAGCGTTTTGAAAGACGAGCAACATTTTTTTTTTAAATTCTGACTCGGTTTGCGAGTGTTGTCTTGCAAAACGAGCAGAATTCAAGCTAATGGGGTGTGCAGTACCGCATTTGGCCAGAGGTGCGGGGGGGGGGGCGCCGGTGACACTCGGAATGGTTCGGAGCCGTTCGGAGCCGTACGGAATTACTCAGAACCACTCGGAAACACTTGGAAATTCCCTGTTCCTGAGTGCTTCCGAGCCTTTCCGAGGCTTTCCAAGTTCAGCCGAGCTGTCCCCGAGTATTTTCGAGGCTCTCCGGCGCCCCCCCACCTCTGGCCACATGCGATATTGCATGCAATAGAAGTCAATGCGGAACGAATTATCTTCGTTTCCATTCCATTCGTCCCCATTCTATGGGGAAACTCGCTTTGATTTGCAAATGCTTTGGATTACAAGCATTCTCCTGGAACGGATTATGCTCGTAATCCAAGGTTCCACTGCACTGAAGTTTGACGCCATTCCACAAGTGTGCGCAATTTTAAAACGTGACGCGATGGGTATCATTTTACATTATCTTTCATAGTATATAAACCAGAGGCTCTGGATGGACAGTTGGATGAATGGTTCTATATTTAGGATGTATCCGGTCTATAAACCAGAGGCTCTGGAGGGACAGTTGGATGAATGGTTCTATATTTCGGATTATCTGGTCTATAAACCAGAGGCTCTGGATGGACAGTTGGATAAATGGTTCTATATTTAGGATGTATCTGGTCTATAAACCAGAGGCTCTGGATGGACAGTTGGATAAATGGTTCTATATTTAGGATGTATCTGATCTATAAACCAGAGGCTCAGGAAGGACAAATTACCAGTGAAGCATTGCAGTGAACAATGACTTTGTAGTGGAATATTATCATATAAGACTCACGTGACTCCGCAGCGGGCAGTAGTGACAACCCAGCGATCGTTTAGAAGGGAACCAACGCAAAAGTGGGATTTTTCGCTGATCTGTGGAAGAAGAATCATGAAGTCATTGTTTTATATAAAGACCACTTCACCTACCCCATGGAGAAAAAGGACCCGCCGTTCTGGACTCCAAAACTTTCCTTTAGCTTAAGATCACATAAGTACAGTGCCTTGAAAAAGTATTCATACCCCTTGAAGTTTTCCACAGTTTGTCATGTTACAACCAAAACCGTAAATGTATTTTATTGGGATTTTATGTGATAGACCAACACAAAGTGGCACATAATTGTGAAGTGGAAGGAAAATGATAAATGGTTTTCAAATTTTTTTACAAATAAATATTGAAAAAGTGAGGCGTGCATTTGTATTCAGCCCATTTTTTTCTGATACAACTAACTAAAAACTATTGGAACCAATTGCCTTCAGAAGTCACCTAATTAGTAAATAGAGTCCACCTATGTGTAATTTAATCTCAGTAGTTATAGTATTTATAATACAGCTGTTCTGTGAAGCCCTCAGAGGTGTGTTAGAGAGCCTTAGTGAACAAAAAGCATCATGGAGGCCAAGGAACACACCAGACAGGTCAGGGATAAAGTTGTGGAGAAGTATAAAGCAGGGTTAGGTTATAAAAAACATCTCCCAAGCTTTGAACATCTCACGGAGCTCTGTTCAATCCATCATCGGAAAATGGAAAGAGTATGGCACAACTGCAAACCTACCAAGACATGGCCGTCCACCTAAACTGACCGGCCCGGCAAGGAGAGCATTCATCAGAGAAGAGCCAAGAGGTCCATGGTAACTCTGGAGGAGCTGCAGAGATCCACAGCTCAGGTGGGAGAATCTGTCCACAGGACAACTATTAGTCGTGTTCTCCACAAATCTGCCCTTTATGGAAGAGTGGGAAGAAGAAAACCATTGTTAAAATAAAGCCATAAGAAGTCCCATTTGCGGTTTGGCAGAAGCTATGTGGAGGACACAGCAAACATGTGGAAGAAGGTGCTCTAGACAGATGAGACCAAAATTGAGCTTTTTGGCCCAAAAGCAAAACGCTATGTGTGGGGGAAAACTAACACTGCACATCACCCTGAACACACCATCCCCACCGTGAAATATGGTGGTGGTAGAATCATGTTATGTGGATGCTTTTCTTCAGCAGGGACAGGGAAGCTGGTCAGAGTTGATGGGAAGATGGATGGGGCCAAATACAGGACAATCTTAGAAGAAAACCTGTTAGAGTCTGCAAAAGACTTGAGACTGGGGCGGAGGTTCACCTTCCAGCAGGACAACGACCCGAAACATCCAGCCAGAGCTACAATGGAATGGTTTAGGTCAAAGCATATTCATGTGCTAGAATGGCCCAGTCACAGTCCAGACCTAAATCACAATGAGAATCTGTGACAAGACTTGGAAATTGCTGTTCACAGACGCTCTCCATCCAATCTGACAGAGCTTGAGATATTTTGCAAAGAAGAATGAGCAAAAATGTCCCTCTCTAGATGTGCAAAGCTGGTAGAGACATCCCCAAAAAGACTTGCAGCTGTAATTGCAGAGAAAGGGGGTTCTACAAAGTATAGACTCAGCGGGGCGCCATACAAATGTCCCTCCCCCCACACTTTTCACATATTTATTTGTAAAAAAATTATGTGCCACTTTGTGTTGGTCTATCACTTGAAATCCCAGTAAAATACATTTACGTTTTTGGTTGTAACATGACAAAATGTGGAAAATGTCAAGGGGTGTGAATACTTTTTCAAGGCACTGTAATTATCTAGGCAGTCAGACATGCTGCTAACACTGGCAGAAATCCAAAGCAGCACCTTCAGCCCTCCTATTGGTTTTATGTATCTATGCCAGCAAGACTGTATTCTTTTCTTGGAATATAGAGAGGTTTTGCCATTGGGGATAGAAGGAGAAAGCTTCTCCACATATCTTCACTCTTTGATGTTTGGCAGGCGTCTACCTTCTCAGTTTGCCAACGGCTCATCTCCTAGGTACTTCTAGTGCCATCTTATGCCCCTTGACATTCTTTGGCGTGACACATTTTCTCACCTACCCCTCCACCCCTTTACTGAAGGTGAGCATTGAAGAAGGTCACAAGGGAGATTCTAGAGAGCAGGAGGTCTTGGGATTATTGGAGAGGACGGCTTGAGTGATATGTTGAGACAAGACTGGAGATGTTAATTGGGTTGTGGATGGCTTGGTATGTTGTTGTCATTTAGAATTTTTTTTTTTTTTGTTAGGGAATTGACAGAGAGGGGTGAAGGGCACTACATGGAAGCCAGTGATTGGCATAGAGGGGTGGAGGACACTGAGTGGAGGCCAGTGGAGGGATTGGCATAGAGGGGTGGAGGACACTGAATGAAAGCCTGTGGAGGGATTGGCAGAGAGTGGTTGAGGACACTGAATGGAGGCCAGTGGAGGGATTGGCAGAGGTGGGTGGAGGACACTGAATGGAAGCTAGCGGAGGGATTGGCAGAGGGTGGTTGAGGACACT
This sequence comes from Aquarana catesbeiana, assembly GCF_042186555.1. Lineage (NCBI taxonomy): Eukaryota > Metazoa > Chordata > Amphibia > Anura > Ranidae > Aquarana > Aquarana catesbeiana. Next base: position 6,673,393 of record NC_133324.1, on the reverse strand, counting down.
GAATGGAGGCCAGTGGAGGGATTGGCAGAGGTGGGTGGAGGACACTGAATGGAAGCTAGCGGAGGGATTGGCAGAGAGGGGTGGTGGACACTGAATGGAAGCCAGTGGAGGGATTGGCAGAGAGGGGTGGAGGACACTGAATGGAAGCCAGTGAAGGGGCTGACAAAAAGCGGTGGAGGACACTGAATGGAAGCCAGGGAAGGAGCTGACAAAGAGGGGTGGAGGACACTAAATGGAGGCCATTGGAGGGATTGGCAGAGAAAAGTGGCAGACATGGAATGGAAGCCAGTGGAAAGATTGGCAGAGACCCTGAGAAGCTGGTAAGTGAAATGACCATGGGAATAGCAATCATGAGAGACTAAAGGGAGGATAGCCTATGCTGAGGCAGTCGTATGAGAAGGGAGCTTGCAATAGTCAAGGTGAGTGATAACAAGGGAGTGAAGGAGTAGCTTAGTGGTTTCATTGGCTGAGAAGGGGCAGATTTTGAAGATAATGTTGAGGTGAAGTCTAAAAAGTTAGGACAGTGATTGGATTCTGGGCTGAAAGGACAGGCCAGAGTCCAGGATGTCACATAGCACCCTGCCATGAGTGGGGGGACTTATAGTTGTATTATTGATCTTTATTGAAAGTAAGGGAGGTGGGCATGGGTGGGGGAAGGGTGGGCGAGAATTATGAGCTCAGTTTTAGAAAGATTGAGTTTGAAGAAGTGGTGTGGTGTGATACTGATTTGTCAGTTAATAAGTTAGTATTGTGAGAGGAGACTGAAGGGGTGCGGTGGGGAGTAGAGAGATAGATTTGGGTGTCATTAGCATAGAGCTGGTACTGGGAGCCGTAGAAGGTTATCAAATGAGGAGGTGTGGCTAGAAAAGAGAAGGGTTTCAGGGACAGAGCCTTGGGGGACCCCTACAGAAAGAAGTGATTGCACATGAAGACACACCTGCCATGGCCCAAAACTAAAGTTGATGTTTTCAATAATCACAGGCCTTTCGTAACCGGAGATAAGGGGCCTGATGACAGCAACGCCGAAACCTGAGAAAATAAACACATTCCTATTATAACTGCCAGTAATACATTGTTACACACTACCATATAATACAACGCAACATCTATATACTGTATATGTATAGTTCCACGCTTAGGTGTAAATATGGCTGCTGCCTCCCCTGGAAACTTCACCGCGTGAAGTAGAGTGCAATATAAAGAGGTAGGCAAAAAGGAGGTCCTAGTTTAATAAGTACCTCAGAACAGGTAAACTGTAGGTACTGGCAAAAAATGTGCCAACGTCCCTATAATTGTATATATAGAAATGGAAAACTACGAGGAATGGGACTTTGAGGGCACATAAGTAATTCAACTATGAAAAGATAGAAATGAAATTTTAAATTTTATTAGCTTAAAATTGCAAAACTAGACATTTAGTTTAAAAACAGTACATACTGCATATAGTAGTAGAGTTACAACCATATCAAGTGGACACTTCCCTGCATTTAGTATCTGAAGCCTTGTTAGTGGTACAGACAGTCTAGTATATAGTTATAAAAAGGAGAGAAAACCTTCCCGGTATGGAATCGTAGTGACTGTAAAGGCGTAGATGGGTTGAGTTGCAGGTAGAGTAATCCACTTGGAGATGTTCTCTATGTCCTTATATACTCATGCTCAACATGGTTCGCGTTGTAGAACGCTTCCTCAGGAGCTAGAGATAGTTCTGCTGGATATACATAGAAAAAAGATTTTTTTATGACAGTACAAACATATATATATTGTATATCCAATAATCAAAACAAACTATACAATTTTTACAGTATATACATTTTGAATTCTTAACTCCCTTTGGTGATCCATGGAGGCCCCCCCATAAAGGAAAGAGGTCTCCCAGAAGCCAGTGGTACAACCCGGTGACTGGGGAGGCCATTCAAGCCCCCCAGTCACAGGGTTGTACCACTGGCACCTGGGAGACCTCTTTCCTTTATGGGGGGGCCTCCATGGATCACCACAGGGAGTTAAGAATTCAAAATGTATATACTCTAAAAATTGTATAGTTTGTTTTGATTATTGGATATACAATATATATATGTTTGTACTGTCATAAAAAAATCTTTTTTCTATGTATATCCAGCAGAACTATCTCTAGCTCCTGAGGAAGCGTTCTACAACGCGAAACATGTTGAGCACGAGTATATAAGTACATAGAGAACATCTACAAGTCGATTACTGTACCTGCAACTCAACCCATCTACGCCTTTACAGTCACTACGATTCCATACCGGGAAGGTTTTCTCTCCTTTTTATAACTATATACTAGACTGTCTGTATCACTAACAAGGCTTCAGATACTAAATGCAGGGAAGTGTCCACTTGATATGGTTGTAACTCTACTACTATACGCAGTATGTACTGTTTTTAAACTAAATGTCTAGTTTTGCAATTTTAAGCTAATAAAATTTAAAATATAATTTCTATCTTTTCATAGTTGAATTACTTATGTGCCCTCAAAGTCCCATTCCTCGTAGTTTTCCATTTCTAAATATAAAGAGGTAGGTGGCACTGCCAAGAGACTTAGTAATATATTGACCAAAGCGATCTTGAAAATGTGCTAAAGTGCATGTGCAAGTGCAAATTGTTGCCAAGACTCCAAATGATCCTATTGTGCCAAAAATGTCATCAATAAAAATAAAGAGTAAAAAGTGGGATTTCAAAAATGCAAATAGTGTTATGTGCCAAAAAAAAATCTTCATCCGTAAACATAATAAAGTGCTGATAATGTGATATTTCAGTTTTTCTTTTTTAATAAATCTGCAAAAATGTCAACAATTCTGTGTTTTTCTGTCAATATGGGGCGCTGTGTGTACAATATGGGGTGCTGTGTGTACAATATGGGGGGTTGTGTGTACAATATGGGGTGGTGTGTGTACAATATGGGGTGCTGTGTGTACAATATGGGGTGCTGTGTGTACAATATGGGGGGCTGTGTGTACAATATGGGGGGCTGTGTGTACAATATGGGGTGCTGTGTGTACAATATGGAGTGCTGTGTGTACAATATGGAGTGCTGTGTGTACAATATGAGGTGCTGTGTGTACAATATGGGGTGCTGTGTGTACAATATGGGGTGCTGTGTGTACAATATGGAGTGCTGTGTGTACAATATGAGGTGCTGTGTGTACAATATGGGGTGCTGTGTGTACAATATGGAGTGCTGTGTGTACAATATGGAGTGTTGTGTGTACAATATGGGGTGCTGTGTGTACAATATGGGGGGTTGTGTGTACAATATGGGGTGATGTGTGTACAATATGGGGTGCTGTGTGTACAATATGGAGTGCTGTGTGTACAATATGGAGTGTTGTGTGTACAATATGGGGTGCTGTGTGTACAATATGGGGTGCTGTGTGTACAATATGGGGGGCTGTGTGTACAATATGAGGTGCTGTGTGTACAATATGGGGTGCTGTGTGTACAATATGGGGTGCTGTGTGTACAATATGGGGTGCTGTGTGTACAATATGGAGTGCTGTGTGTACAATATGGGGGGCTGTGTGTACAATATGGGGGGCTGTGTGTACAATATGGGGGGCTGTGTGTACAATATGGAGTGCTGTGTGTACAATATGGGGGGCTGTGTGTACAATATGGAGTGCTGTGTGTACAATATGGGGGGCTGTGTGTACAATATGGAGTGCTGTGTGTACAATATGGGGGGCTGTGTGTACAATATGGGGTGATGTGTGTACAATATGGGGGGCTGTGTGTACAATATGGGGTGTTGTGTGTACAATATGGGGGGCTGTGTGTACAATATGGAGTGCTGTGTGTACAATATGGAGTGCTGTGTGTACAATATGGGGGGCTGTGTGTACAATATGGGGTGCTGTGTGTACAATATGGGGGGCTGTGTGTACAATATGGGGGGCTGTGTGTACAATATGGGGTGCTGTGTGTAGAGGAACAAAATGAACTTAAATGATTTTAGCAAATGGCTGCAATATAACAAAGAGTGACAAATTTAAGGAGGTCTGAATACTTTCCGTCCCCACTGTATATAAGTCATTGGGAGTGCACTAAAAGTTCTCACAGCATTAGTTCATCTGGCTACTTGCTTACTTAGAATAACATGATCCACGGGAGGACAAACGGACTACCATGCCCCCAGTGGTCAAAGTGGAGAACTTCCAGACACGTCTGCCCACTATATGAAATCCAGATACTACCTTGTAAAACTATGAGAATTATATGCAATAATTGCTATGTACCAAAATCTTCATCTATAAACAAACTATTGAAGTGCTAGTAAAGGAAATATATGTGTATAAAAAGCAACACAAAATAAATGTGTAATATCCTGTAATAGTCCAAAGTGACTTGTGCAATCAATGTCCATAAACGTGACTCTCCAAAGTGACCGGTGCCAAATTCCACAGTGACTGTATACGACAGACTGGTCACAACTGTGCAAAAAGTGATCAACACTCGTGCTCCCCTCTCAGGTTCCACACTCACCAGATAGCTGCACCCCTACAGGGGTAAGAAGCATGTAGTCAGATCAGCCTTTGTTCCAGGTATCCAATGCAGGGATCTCTTCCACGGTGTGTTAAATCACGGGATATCAGCATGTGAATGGATGGAAAGGAGGGACACTCATAGTGTAAATGTCCAGTCCTTCCCATAAGATAATAACATCATCTATGTATCTTCAGTAGAATATTAATTGTGGTCACTCACTCTCATAGATGTGTTCCTCCTCCTACATGTTCATAAAAAGGTTGGCGACACTGGGAGCGTAATGAGCTCCCATTGCCACCCCCTTAGTCCGAACATGATAGTTCTTTTTGTACCAAAAATAGTTACTCCCCATAGCCATTTTCAGACCCTCAAGAATCAAACCGATCTGTTCTTGGTCTCTGTATGTAGGGCTCATCCCTACATACAGTATGTTACAATGTGCCACAAACATCCAACGGGTGTACTCACCATATTCTCCGCTGAGCAGGACCAGGCTGGACAGGACCCTCAGGATTGACATTTTCTGCTATTCTTGGCTATGATGACAATTGTAAGGTCTGTTCAGCTTACATACACTCAGTCAGCCAATCAGGGGAGAGATCCAGGCTTGCTATAAGGACAATTTTTGTACACCTATCCGGATACCTTGAGCAAATTTGGCAAACCTGCTATGGAAGAAAAGATATAAGGAATCACGTGTGACAGGAGAAGGTTACTTGTAAAGACTATCACTGAGTTTTGAAATCCCAAATTATTCCATTTATCACAGTACATCAATTACATATTATTATCACACAGGATTTATATATTGCCAAGATTTTTCAGGGCACTTTACAAAATGGGGACAGGATAGGCCTCTTTGAAGGGAAGGGCTTTCAAAAATCACCTCCAGAACAGAGTAGGAGATAATCAGAAAGACTGGGGTAGGGAGTTCCAGAAAATGGGAAAGGATCTGGAGAAGTTCTGGAAATGGCCATGTGAAGATTTAACAAGGAAATTAGACAGCAGAAGGGTCTTGGGTGAAGCAAAGAGAATGGTTTGGTTGGAATTGTGATGTAGCTGGGTGCAGAGTTTCTGACAGCTTTGAAGGTTGTTTTTAGTATCTTGACCTTTATTAGTTGGGTGAGCGTAAGCCAATGTAGGGATTAGCAGAGAGGGGTGGTGGACACTGAATGACTGGTAAGATTGTGAGTCTGGCAGCAGCATTCATGATGAACTGAAGAGGGGGAAACCAATGTCTTTCTTCTTGTCACTCTTCCATAAAGGGCAGATTTGTGGAGAACACGACTAATAGTTGTCCTGTGGACAGATTCTCCCACCTGAGCTGCGGATCTCTTCAGCATTTCTTTGCTACTTTGTGTTGGTCTATCACATAAAATCTCAATAAAATAAATTCACGTTTTTGGTTGTAACATGACAAACTGTGGAAAATTTCAAGGGGTATGAATACATTTTCAAGGCACTGTAAGTTAATGATATATGTACCTGTATTAGAACGCACCTATTTAAATAAATGCCCGACCCTTAATTTAAGTTTAATTTAGTACCTTGATTTTTTTTTTTGCAATTTCACGGGAGAGAGTCATTTTTAGGCTTGACATGTTTGGTATCTATTTACTCGGTGCAACCGCATCTTTTATATATTACCAAAAAATTGGGTATCATATTGTGTTTGCTTGCACTGAAAATATGCATTGGATAAAATATTTTTTTTTTTCATTTTGGATAGAGAAAGGGAGGATTTTAAGCCGTCAGACTTTTTTTTTTTTTTGCCATCTGTGTCCCATTGCAGAGATTTCCCTTCACTATTATCTCATGGGATAATTGGAGAAAATGTGTCACCTGATTCAATTATCTCATGAGATATTCTTTCTTGAATTGAGCCCACCCATAATCAAACAGGAAGTGAGAGGAAATCCCTGTAAATTAAGGGAATTTCTTGAAGGGGCCCCCAGGTCAGCAGAACTAGTGTCCCCATCAGAAGATTTCCCCTCTATGACAACCCAAAATTTGGGATTTCCTTCACTTTCAATGTCAATGGTAAACAGGACTAATAGAGAGGGGAATCTCCGTAAAGCGGTGTTCCAACCTGGGGGAAAAAAAAAATCAGCAGCTACAAATACTGTAGCTGTTGACTTTTAATATAAGGGCACTTACCTGTCCAAAGAGCCCGCCATGTAGGCCCCACAGCTGATTTTCACTCTTGGGTTCGGCCGCCTCCACCATTTGTGGTAGGGGAAACCTGGCAGTGAAGCTTTTTGGCTTCACAGCTGGTTGCCTACTGTGCATGCGCAAAGCTGTGCTTTCTAACTGACCCGGCGGCAGAGGAAGGAGGAGGGGGGCCTAACTTCTGAGCGATGTCACCGCGGCCCAGTCTCCCAGAAGTGGTGATGGGTACCTGTCAAAGACAGGTACCCGTTCCCCCCCCCCCCCAAAAGGTGCCAAATGTGGGTGGAACTCCACTTTAACGGGGACACAGACAGCAATACAAACTGAAAAGGGTTGTAATCCCTCTCCACTCTATCCAAAAGTAAAAAAAAGGTTTTCCTTTAGTGATACTTTCATCTTCTGGTGGAGGTTTGTGCGTTTTAAAATAAATAGTATATAGGCTACCGAAGAGTTTCAAAAAACAGGTAAAAAATTTGAAAAAAATGTCAAGAAACAAAAAAATGAAATATAATATGGGGGGGTGTCCGCCATGGTAGAGAATTGCACCTCGATTCTTGAATTTCTTTCCACATCAGCTTGATCGCTCCATCCTTCTATCCGACCTCCCTGCTGCACACACACACCAGTCTCTGCCAACATGGCAAAACAAATATACTGCTGTCCCTGCACAGGAAATCCAACAAGATTTACAACTTACATTCCCCCACATGCAGAGATAAATAGGCCAAGTAGAAGAAGAGCTGGTTGATGCTTACCAGGCACAAGCTCATTAGATAAGGGGGCTCAGGGATAAAATTGCTGATCTTGAGGACAAATCAAGAAGAAACCCTAAATTCAAGGTCATACCAGAGGAGATAACCCAGACTGAACTGATTCCAAATCTTCAGTTGTTCTATGAAATCATTCTACATTTGAGCTCTCCCCAGGAATTTATCATTGATGGGGCACACAGAATTGTTAAGCCTGAACATATCCCACCTGCGGTCCCCAGAGATGGACTAGTTAGAGAACATTTCTTCCACATAAAAAATCGACTCCTGTCCACCTCCAGGAAAACTGGTAAACTTCCAAAGCCATAGAAACATCTCTCTATGTTCAGATATTTCTGCATCTACCGCATTGAGAAACAGAAACCATTCAAATGTGTAACAGATGATCTCTGGGGCAGAAGACTTCCTACAAATGGGAATATTCAACTAAGCTGCTTATCTCTCATCAAAATAAACCTACCCATCATGACTCCGAATGATGGCATCTCCTTTCTCAGTGTATAGGGTCTATTGCAGGATTCTTCTTCTCCCCCACCAACAGGCAAAGCTCCAGCCTCCTACATTTCTAATGATTGATCAGAAGTCCCTAAAACATAATGCTACTCACCCTCCTGCCTTACGTTTCTCACTCACCAGTCAGCAGCCTTCTGTATAATGGGTCGGGGGATTGGGATACCTCTTGTTCAGGTGTTATTTAACCACCCCGTCAGAAGGAGGACACCAACCACACGCCCATTGTGTATTTTATTAGTTCATTGTTCATTACTGTTTCATGATGTTCTGCATTGTTTGTTCAAATCATGCCCCTCTCATCACTGATTTACGTATATTGACTCTCTTGGTTCTTTATGTCCTTTATAAGCATATTAGCTTGATATATTTTTCTTTATACATGGGGCCCATGAAAACCCTTCTAAGAATCACAGAAATTATCCAAAATGGTTGAGATAACATCTATAAATGCTAAGGGACTTAAGGCAAAACTTTACTCCTTTGTTTTGGACAGACTGGAGATGGATGAGAACACCTGTTAGAATCATATTGCTACTTCTGTCCCCGTTAGGGAGATTCCCTATCATCGAAGGTGAAAGTAAAAGAAAATCCTTTGCAGTCAATCAGCCCTCCCCAGCTCTTCCTGAGCTGGGACAGTGTTTAAACTGTCCCTACTGGATAGTCCAGGAAGGGAGACAGCCCCTCCAGGCTGGCTCTCTCTCTACCAGACAAAGGATCCCGCTGTTCTAGGCCCCAAACCATTTATGCACACCTCAGCCCCCTGCTGGTCACCATTCTGACTAGGTGACCAGCTGCCTATTTGGTTACTTCACACCTATGTCCCAGAACTGCCCAGAGAGTTCTGGTATGTAGGGAAGAACAATCCCTACTCTTCTTCATAGAGCAGAATATGTGCACACCGAGTGAAAGGTCTGACTAGGGCAGTAGAGAAGTCACCGCGGCGGGCACATCACAGACTTTTCACTTGGCAAAATAAATTTGGATCTCTCTTGGCCAATAAATGGAACCCTAGACCCCATGTTCCAGCATTACCTAGACTTAAAGTGGAAGTAAAGTCAAAACCTAACTAACTCTAATCCTACTCTCAGCCACATTCTAAGCCTAATCTATCATGCCCTGTAAAGCAAAAATCGCTATACTTACCTATTCTGCAGATGCTACAGTCCCAGCATCAGCTGTCAGCGGTGGCTTCAGTGTGCTGGAGAGGCAGCCAACAATGGAAGCCCTGTAGTAGGTCTATGGGTGACGTCACTTCCCAGGAATTTCACAGCCATTGTCGGTTTTCTCCTGCACACACATCCGCCAATGAAGACTGGACCAGAGCGACTGCAGAATAGGTAAGTATAGTGATTTTTGCTAAGTATAGATTAGGCTTAGAATGTGGCAAAGTAGGTTTATAGTTAGTTAGGTTTTAACTTTACTTCCACTTTAAACTGGCAGATGGTACACGGTCTTAAAACAAATTCGTCAACAATTTCTACCAAACTTTAGCAAAAACTGACTGCTAATGCCAAGACCTCTCTTCAGAGCTTTCTGACAAATCCTAATTTTCCAAATCCTAAGCCACACCAAGCTGGACTTATGGACCGTCCAATCATTAGCAAAGAGCTAGTCAGAATAATTAACCACTTTCCACCCTGCCTATAGACAAATGTCAACTGGACGGAACATTCACTGTTCTGGTGCGACCTTTCACCCACTGTGTCCACCAAAGGGAGATAAAAGAACTTGGATCAAAAACAAGGGGAGCAGGAGCAATGGAAACAGCATCAGACTAGCACAGCAAGCAGATCAAAACACTCATGCAAGGAGAATCAGCAAAAGAGGAGCCAGCATCAACGATTACTAGAAACTGCTGGCTTTTGGGAGACACCCGCTGGTGGACACTGGAACTACATCTTTCTGCCACCAACAGATGATCCAGGTCTTGACCCTCTATGTTCAGATATTTTTGCATTTGACACTTAGAAACAGAAACAATTAAAATGTGTAACAGATGATCTCTGTGTGCAGAAGACTTCCTACAAATGGGGCTATCCCACTAAGTTTCTTAACTCTCCTCAAAATAAAATTCTACCCATCATGACTCCAAATGATGATATATCCAGCCTCCGTGTATGGGGTCTATTGCAGGATACTCCTCCCTCTCCAACAGGCAAATCTCCAGCCTCATACATTTCTAGTCATTGGTCCGAAGTCAGTGGCGGAACTACCGCCATAGCGACACGGGTGGGCACTATGGGGCCCGCAGCCGAGTGGGGTCCGCTGCTGGGTGGGGCCTCAGTTCCCCATCCAAACTGCCTTTGTCTGAACCCCTTCACCATCTCTGCATGATTTCCAGTACCAAATACACAGACAGGGCTGATCCATCTCAGGAGGTGTCCAGCGTGGTCACCTGAGCCACCTGTGACACACTATGATGAGCACATGAGTGTGATTCCCCGCTCTAGCCTGCCCCCTGTGGGTACAGATGATAAGCAGACACTTAGTGCTGCTCCGTGTTTCCGGGTGGAACGATTTGCTGGTGCACCGCGTATGATGGAGGTGGAAGCCGGCGGAGGGGAGCCACTGATCCGCTTTGTGAAGCTGAGTGGCAGATCTGCAGGTGAGTGCTGTGGTGGGGGGTAATGGGGAGGTGGTGGTGAGGGCACAGTGGTGTCAGAGGCATGGAGGAGGCCGACTCCTAGGGCCAGGGGGGACTGTACCCTCAGAGCTCCGTAGACCTTGTGACCTTCTCGGCTTCTCTATACTATGCTCACCTGTACCGCTTCGTACGTTGTTAGGGGGCTGTGCCTTTGGAGGAGACCTCTCATTGCTAATAGCAACCATTAAGTTTGCAGCTGGTGTTTCTGCAGTTTGAAAATAAAACCTGGATGCTGATTGGTTGACTAGGCAACAGTCATTTTCATATTAGCGCACTTAAAGCAGGACCTTTGCCCTGAACTTAAAGCAGGGCTGTGCCTGCGCTGCAAGGATTAATGAGGTTCTCAACTAGTGTGGTAATCTGTTGTTCAATGGCATTAGTTCATTTTTTTGTGTTGGGGGCCCCACACAACATTTTGCTATGGGGCCCTCTGATTTCTAGTTACGCCTCTGTCTGAAGTCCCCAAATCCTGACGCTACTCACCCTCCTGCCTTACTTTTCCCACTCACCTTTCAGGAAACTTTTTTATAATGGGTCAGGTGATTGGGATACCTCATGTTCAGGTTTTGTTTATTCATCCTGCTCAGAATGAGTACGCCAAGCACATACCCATTGTGTTTTTTATTGGTTTTGGATTGTTCATTACTGTTCCATGATGTTCTGCATTGTTTGTTCAACTCATTTCCAATTCAGTCCTCTCATCACTGACGTACTTATGCTGAATCTTTATCTACTTTATTAGTCTAAGTGACATCTTCTTGTCCTTGATGTTCTCTGGTGGGACACTTCTTCTCACCCACTCCTGTATGTGTATCTGTATCCATACACAATGGATGGCATTCTGAGCTGACCGATTCCTAGAAATTACATTAAACCTAAAAACAACAAGATACAATTTGTTAAGAAACAGTCGTACCTGAAGAGATACCTGCCATGGCCAAAAACCAGAGACAGTTTTTTTCACCATTCACACAGATAAAGGGTCTGATGGTGGGAACACCGCAACCTGAGATTTTTTTTTTTTTTTTTAGAATTTTTACTTGTATTTATCTATTCAAAATAATAAAATATTTTTGAACATTGCCAACCCACATACCTTAACATTATATTAGAACATTATCCAACCTCATGTGGAAATTTTTGTGGAATGGCAAAAAAGCTAGATGTCCCAAGCACAATCTAACTTCGCATAAACGAGTAGGTGGGGCAGGCCTAATGCCGCGTACACACGGTCGGACTTTTCAGCTACAAAAGTCCGACAGCCCGTCCGACAGACTTTCGACAGACTTTCGACTGACTTTTGGCGGACATTCAACAGACTTTCTAACGACCGGACTTGCCTACACACAATCACACAAAAGTCTGACGGATTCGTACGTGATGACGCACACCGGACTAAAATAAGGTAGTTGATAGCCAGTAGCCAATAGCTGCCCTAGCGTTGGTTTTTGTCCGTCGGACTAGCATACAGACGAGCGGATTTCTGGGTCCTGCGTAGTTACGACGTAAAGATTTGAAGCATGTTCCAAATCTAAAGTCCGTCAGATTTGCAGCTGGAAAAGTCCGCTGAAAGTCCGGGGAAGCCCACACATGATTGGATTGTCCGCCGGACTTGGTCCGTCGGCGTCCGTCGGACGTTTGTAGCCGAAAAGTCCGACCGTGTGTACGCGGCATAACAGACTTGCATGACTATCTATGGACAGTAAGATTGGACCAACTCAAACACTGGTTTCAGGAAAATGATAGACCATTATGGGTGGACATAGAAGAAACACAGATCCCAACAAAGAAACTAAAAACTTTTCTCATGGGGGACAACTGGAAACATTGGGATATCAAACATTTCTCACCACCAATTCGGGTGTCCATCCAAGCATGGGGATACCTTTTATCCTGACAGCACACTGAGGAAGTAGTGAAAAACGATCAGCATCCAATTGATATCCTAGAAGCCCAAATTCCCATGTTTTAAACCTTGAACCACTCCTAAAATACATTATTACACAGGTGTCAGATCTTTTTCATGGCCAACAACCTAAATTGGCAGAACAAATTCTCACTGAATATAACCTGCCAAATAAAACACTGTTCTCCTGTGTGGGTATATCACACTTTCTGAAAGCAAATCCTATCACAAAGACAAAGATGTCTACCAAAGCATGGGCATTCTACTCTACACCCCAAAATAACAAGGGATATCTCTTTTTTTATAACCTCTTTCAGGGACTTCTGGCACTTAACAATCAAAATTACAAATAGATGTCACTACACCCCTTATAGACTAGCTAAGTTCTTCGCAGAACGCTCACCCTTCTGTTGGAGGAATTGCGGTAACACAGGACATTCACTACACATGTTCTAGCATTGCCCGAGCATAAAAAGTCTCTGGAATCAAATATTTCAACTAATCTCATCGCTCACGGGTATCATCACACCTCCTAACCCAGCACTAGGAGTTCTACATCTGGGCATAGAGAAGTTCCCACCACACTTTAGATCAGTGGCAACCCATATTCTCTTAGAAACTAGGAACTTACTACTCTGCCACTGGAAAGATACTGCCTCTACTGACCTTTCAGGTGTGATAAAAGATGTACATAGAAATTATACCTTTGAACGCCTCATAGCAATAAACTCTACGCGTTGCAAAATGTTTGATAGAAGCTGGCTAATTTGGACGAATAGATACAATAACCAATAATATACTACTTGATGGATATTAATATGACAGATGCTATATGAAAACAAGATACGTGTATCATACTGTCTTACCTGTTTTGTTATGTATGTTTTGTTAATCTTTGAAAACTAATAAACACATTGAAACAAAAAAAACAAAAAAAATAATAAAATATTTAAAGCCAGGCTAATATACTGTATATATATATATTACAGTGTGCTACAAAACATATACGTGTACTCGCCATAGGCTCCGCTGAGCAGGACCAGGCAGAACAGGACAGGACCCGCATTGTTGTCATTTTCTGCTTTTCTTGGGTAAGAGGACGATTGTAAGGTCTGTTCATCTTACATACGCTCATTTAGCAAATCAGGGGAGAGCTCCAGGCTTGTTATTAGGACAATGTAGGCCTCTTTATCAGCAAACGTTTAGCAAATCCAAATATTCCACCAATGTGGGCTGGAGGAAAAGATATGAGGAAACAGGTGTTACAGGAGAACGTCACTGATCAAGACTCTCGCTGAGTGATGAAATCCATAACTAGTCCATGTATCACAGTACGTCATTTCCACCATATTACCTAAAGAGTGGATTTTATGATGAAGAACATCTCCATAATCAATGAATATTGTGGTTCTACATTACAGAATTTTCACCCCTAAACACACACAGATTTTGTATTCCAAGATCTTCCCAACGCTTCCCTCAAGTCTCCTAAGAACCTCATAACTAATTCCACTTTTATAGTTAGGCCAAAATCCATTATGGATCATGGGCTCCATTTCGGCTCAGTAGTGTGGGAATTTAACCTTTTTTTTTTTTTTAAAGAAAAAGCTCCAGGATACAACATAACAAGAGAAAATAATGGCACAAACCAGCAATGCAATTCTAAAGTTCAACCAAGACCTAGAGGTTTAAAGTGGAAGTCCATGCAAAATCTAAAATCCCTGCATTTACAGTATAGACACCAGGGATCTAACCAGGGATGGAACCATTGACATTAATACAGCATTCAGTGCGATTAAAAATGCATTGATTACTGTAAAAATGTCACTAGCAGTGAAGGGGTTAACACTAGGGGCGGTGAAGGGGTTAACTGTGTTGCCTGGGAGGTGATTCTAACTGAAGGAGGAGGGGACTAACTAGAGGAAGTTACGGATCGTGGTTCCTAGCTAATAGGAACACATGATCTGTCACTCCTGTCAGAACAGAACAGGGAAGTGTGTGTTTACATACACTCGTCCCTGTTCTGTGTCTCCTGCTCACGATCGATCGTGGCCGGCGGTCATCGTGACCATCATCCACGAGCATCGGCACCCCCGCTGTGCAGCGTGCGTGCACGGGCGCCTCTGGCGGTGTGCGCCTGCTATCCGGACCCCACGAGCCAATGTATAGCTACGTGGTGTCGCGCAGGGGAGCCAACCTGCTGCAGTATAACTGCGGCGGCTGGTCCGGAAGCGGTTAAACTAGACACGTCAATATGGATGTCACACCACCTTCTTCAAACTCAATCTTTCAAAAACTGAGCTCATTACATTTTCACCCCCACATACCCCCCCCCCCCCACTTTGACTTCTCCATTAAAATCAATGGAACAGTCCCTCCCTGTATGCCAGGGTGCTAGGTGTAATCCTGGACTCTGAACCCTCCGTTCAGCCCCAAATCCAATCACTGTCCAAATATTGTCACCTTTATCATTATAACATCTCCAAAACACACCCCTTTTTAACCAACAACATCACAAAGCTACCAAATCCCTCACTGGTTATCTCCTACCTTGACTATTCCAACCCTCTCCTCATTGGCTTATCTTTACATAGGCTATTCCCCCTTCAGTCTATCATGAATGCCGCTGCCAGTCTCATCCACCTTACCAACCATTCGGTGTCCACCGCCCTTTCTGCCAATCCCTCCATTGGTTTCCAATCATCCAATATTTAAAATTCAAAATACTAACATACAAATTCAACCACAAGCTACATCACCAACCTTGTCTCAAAATATCACCCAAACTCATGGATAATGTCCCAAGAAAAGCTTTCTGGTATACTGTCAGACACTGTCAACAAGTTTGAAGCCACATGGGAACCCTGGGCTCAACATGTGGGCATCTCCCTTCTACCTAACGTTACGCCAGACTGAGATATCTTTAGACTCTTCCCCAAAATTTGATGATAGGCAATCTCAATCCCTATCTCCTTCTTTCTCTCCTCTTTTTTTCTTTCTTTATACTTCCTACTCTATCCTATTGTTCTCTTTCAATGATCTCCTAATAAGTAGGATGACAGAAGTTTTTAAATGACAGTTAACAATTGCGAGTTTCAGTCGCATATAGGAAATACTTGATTATATTATATCAACTAATGTTGTGTGGTGGGTTGGAGTGATTGGTTCTGGTGTTGAGACCCTCGCCTGGCACAGTTTGATCCCCTTGGGGGTGCCGGGCGTAAAAGGGGACTCCCCTGGTCCGCCTTGATCTCACCACAGTAAAGTTCTAACTGTTTACTCTTCGGATGCCCAACACAAACTACAGCATGTATAGTGTAAAGGTTTTGGGCTTCGACAACAACTTTCAGGATTTGCAATGTACAGATGAAGTCGATATACTGCTCTTATTACTAGCTCACGGAGCTCTTCCTAGACTCTTTGGAAATACTCCCGTTGTGTAACACAATGCACCTCATCTGTCGTTCCGATGTTAAGCATGTACTGTATATGTCTGTTATACTTCAAAATAAAAAATTTTGACGTTAAAATATCACCCAAACTTTCCTCTTTGCTCATCCCAATATTTCCTGCTGTTTAGCTCCCTTGTCACCTCCTCCCATGCTTGTCTCCAGGACTTGTCCAGAGGCCTTTTCCATCCTCTTGAACTCCCTACCCCAATATTTCCAACTATCTACCTTTAGGCGATCCCTGAAAACGTATTGTATTGGATCAGAAACAACCAAGGTCCAGTATTATTATTTCTGCCCCTGGTCAAATTAAATATAGAGCACGTGCTGAAGTAATTACGCTGAAAAACTCAGTTCAGAGTAAAATACTTTCTGTTTTAATATTTCCTCTTTTCAAGACTTATATACCATTTGGTCAGATAAGGCTGGCGCATACAAGCCACAAAACAACCACAAAATATATATATAAATTGTGACAAAAAAAATATAAGCTTTAGCTGAGTCATCCATATGAGGAAGCAGCTATGTTCTTGCAACGTTCTTGCTTCTCCTGAAACGTTGGTGTTAACTTTGAATGTATTTTCGGAAGAGGTGCGATTCTTCTGTTAACGCTTGCAGTTCCACAGTATTCTACTGAATATGTTTTAAGGCTGATAACTGATAAGCAAAAGCTTTATATGTCAGGCATATAAAGCATAAGGCATGAAGCATGTACTTATATATATATTGGAATAGACATTTCATCGTGATATTCCAACCACATCCATTACAGTATCACTTCAGAGGGACCTATCCCACCTCCACCTAAAAAAAATTGTACTTTGACTTTCTTCATCAGCTCATCCCCCACAGGTACAGTATTTGTTATCACTTGACCCCTTCCTTTTAGGTTCCTTTAGGCCCTCTGATCCTGATTGTATTGAATTGTACTGTAACTGTCCTGTCTCCCTCTAGTTTGAAAAGTGCAGTGCAATCAGTTGGAAGTTATATTAATCCTGTATAATAATAATAATAATAATAAGCAGGGCTTTTTTTCAGGGGGAACTTGGTGGAACTCAGTTCCACCACCTCTGGCTCAGACCCTTTGGTGCCTGCTCACCACAATCACTTGTGTGTAACCCCCATGAACTCTGCACTCTGTTTGTAATGCAATCCTGATATGTAATGCCCCTTTAAGACCCTTCTACTGTTTGTAAAATATGACCACACCCACTATTTGATGTGATTTGAAGGGTGTGTGTGGGGGGTGCAGTTTGGGGGGGGGTCATGGTTGAGTTCCAGCACCTATTGTTTGAGAAAAAAAGCCCTGATAATAATAATAATAATAATATGGAGTAAATGACGTAATGGGATACATATGATTATAGATTTCAACACTCAGCGAGAGTCTAGACGTGTGACGTTCTCCTGTAACACCTGTTTCTTCATTTATTTTTCCTCCAGCCCCCGTTGGTGGAAAATCGGAATTTGCTAAAGGTTTCCTGATAATGAGGTCTAAAATTGTCCTTATCACAAGCCTGGAGCTCTCCCCTGATTGGCCGACTATCAAGAATATCAGAAAATGGCAACACTGCGAGTCCTCTCCTGCCTGGTCCTGCTCAGCGGAGCCTATGGTGAATACATGTACTGAATGTTTGTAGAACACTGTAATATATATATATATCATGTTTATACTTTTTTAAAGCATACTATACATATAAAATATTACTTTCTCAGAGCGTATGTAAAGCATAGTATGTTGATCTGATTATATGGAAGACTTTTGGCAATCTCCATCTTGAGCACACCACGGAACCGTTCTAAATGGACAAATTCAGCTTCCAAAATTAAATTTCCATCCACCATTGATAAGACGATACAGCAAGCAAACTACTGAACAGTATATGGCTGGGATAGCCTGGCTCTGATTATTATTATTATTCTTTTAATAGATGATCAGAAGTAAAAGTTCTAAAAAAAAGTGAAAATCTGTCTTATTAATGTAGAACCTTCTTCGATAGGTTGCTAAGTGATAAGAAAACTTTAGTTTTTTGATGGGTGGTAGTCAGCCTAGTTTTAATATGTACAGTTGTGCATTTGGTTTTTCCCTAAGCTCAGTGAGGTTGTAGTTTCTCAATGTTGTCAGTAGGTGTCATTGCCACCACTGGCCAGGCTGAGTTATGAATACAGTAAAACCTTGGATTGCGAGTATAATTCGTTCTGGAAACATGCTTGTAATCTAAAGCACTTGTATATCAAAGGGAATTTCCCCATAAGAAATAATGGAAACGCAAATGATTCGTTCCACAACCGTTTATTCATAGGTCCTTCAGTTCATAATCCATATAAAAAGATTATAGCAATGTGATTGGTCGTGTAACCATAAAATGTCCATCCACAAATGGAAGCCTCCACAAGGGGATTAGAAGCAAAATCCAGCAGAAGCTACAGAGTATAAAAGAGAAGAGAGGAGCCTCTAAGTGTAGCAATATGTTGCTAAATGTTGTACCTTCATTAAATGTAACCATATTGTTACACTTAGAGGCGCCTCTCTTCTCATACTGTGACATGACACTACTTGTATATCAAGACATCGCTTGTATATCAAGTCAAAATTTATTTAAAAATTTTGCTTGTCTTGCAAAATGCTCTTAAACCAAGTCACTCTCAAACCAAGGCTTTACTGTATTCATATTTTCCACAGCCATCCTAGTAGGAGTTTCAGGCTACTGGGGCATGATGGGAGAGAGTATAAATATTTGAGGAGACCATGTGCCATCCTCAAGGCTGAAATCTCAGGGGTGTCTCTGTAGTTGCAGGCATGGGGACCCTGGCTCTGCCACAGCCAGGACCCTGATGAGCATCAATGTAGATCAGCATCCAAGCTTTAAGTGATGGTACTGGTTGAGCTGCCCTACACGCCTGGCCTAGGACATTCCACAGCCGAGGAAGCTGCTATCTCTTAAAGCTTTGATGCTGATCTATAGTGATGCTCATCGGGGTCCTGGTTGTGGCAAAGCCAGGGAGCCCATGTCTGTAACTATAGAAACACCCCTGATACTTCACCCTTGAGGATGGCACATGGTCTCCTCGAATATTTATACTCTCTCCCATCATGCCCCAGTAGCTTGAACCCCTGAGACTTCACCCTTGAGGTTCCAGTCTACTAAGATTTCAATAGAAGGCAACAGGAAGCTAAGTCTGGGCAGCCATTTGGTGGCCTCGTGAGCAAAAGACTGTTTGCTGATCCAGGTTACGTTTGATGCTTTAAGGATATAAAAGCCAGTACAGCTTTCACAGGGTAGACCTCCCACAGTGTCCCTGATGTGGCCATTCCTCCCACTCTCAGAGGTCAAGAAGTGCTATTTACAGGACAGTGGAGTTAGTGTTTTTATACCTAGGAGCTAGCATTGATCGGAGTATCCATGTACTATACCCTCCCCAGTTACAATTTTCTGAGCATTAAAAACTCAAAGGACATCCCCTAGACTGGTTAGTGGGTCAGAGTGTATGGGGCCGTTACTGGGTGCTGGCAGCCTCTGCATGATCGGGAAAAGAACTCTGGTCATCATCATCATCATCATTTGTGCTGCCTGTATCAGGAGATGTGCAATGACTGTGCTTTAACTATATTCAATCGTTCCCAATCAGTGGCCCTTTCGGGGGTGCCTCTTCATTAATTATTACATGTAGACAAAGTGCAAAGTTGGTAAACAGGGACTTAAAGCCCAGACGTTGTGTTGTATTATATCGCAATGGGTAACAATGTATTACTGGCAATTATAAGAAGAATGTATTTTTCTCAGGTTGCGGTGATTCCCGCCATCAGGCCCTTTATCTCTGGCTACGCCAGGGTTGTGAACGGTGAAAACGCCATCTCTGGTTCTTGGCCATGGCAGGTGTCTATTCAGGTACAATTGTTTCTGGTATCAGTGGGAGGAATAGTACCCCATCATTGGTATCAGTGGGAGGAATAGTACCCCATCATTGGTATCAGTGGGAGGAATAGTACCCCATCATTGGTATCATTGGGAGGAATAGTACCCCATCATTGGTATCAGTTGGAGGAATAGTATCCCATCATTGGTATCAGTTAGAGGAATAGTGCCCCATCAATGGTATCAGTGTGATGAATAGTGCCCCATCATTGGTATTAGTGGGATGAATAGTACCCCATCATTGCTATCAGTGGGAGGAATAGTGCCCCATCATTGGTATTAGTGGGAGGAATAGTACCCCATCATTGGTATTAGTAGGAGGAATAGTGTCCCATCATTGGTATTAGTGGGGGGAATAGTACCCTATCATTGGTATTAGTGGGAGGATAGTACCCCATCATTGGTATTAGTGGGAGGAATAGTACCCTATCATTGGTATTAGTGGGAGAAATAGTACCCCGTCATTGGTATCAGTGGAAGAAATAATGCCCCATTGTTGATGTTAGTGGGAAAAGTAGTGTCCTATCATTGATATTAGTGGGAGGAATATTGCCCTATTGATAGTGTCAGTGGAAGGAGTTATGCCCCACTGTTGGTGTCAGTGGGAGCAATAGTGCCTCATATCATTGGGAGAAATAGTGCCTCAAGGCCTGGATAAAGGCTAGCAAAGGGCCACATCCAGCCCTCGGGCCGCACTTTGGAGACCACTTATTATTATATATCGAATTGAATCCACACTCAGGTCGGAGTTGTCCTGTTGTAATTACATAATATTATTAGACTCCATAGTTCTGTCTACATTTGCCCATTCCTGTCCAGCCATGGGATCCCTTTATCTGGGACTGGGGCAGGCAGGATGGCCCAATCACATGATCACTGTGAATGGCTGTCACAGTGGTCATATGATCGGGATCAAGTCTTGCCAGCTCCCAATCATTACTAGAGACCGGACAACTCGATCACTGAGTTGAGAATGTGGTAGTGAGTGTGTTCTCGGCACTGAAACCTCCATGGAGGTCCATAGACTCATATATGGTGTGTGTGTGTGTGAGTGTTAAAGCCCACACTCTTTGCCTCTACATGGGTGGCAAGGGGTTAATAAAGATGACAAAGGGTTACATGAGAACTCTTCTATCATTTCTGTTTTTGCTCCTTTTCAGCTTGACTCTGGTGGACCCCTTGTGTGTGAGAGGAACGGAGCCTGGACCCTGGCCAGCGTTGTGTCCTTCGGCATCCCTACCTGCCCTTCATCTGCTCCAGCAGTCTACGCCCGCATCACCGCCCTCAGATCCTGGGTGGACAAAACTGTTGCTGCTAACTAAATTCCATCCCATGTCCTTCTGATACTCAATAAAGTAACTTTTTTATCAACATATGGCTGTGGGGTTTTCTTAGGATTCATCAATTCACGAAATAAAGGAAACATAATAAAAAAATAATATAAACAAGATGTTTTAAAAGGTTTCTGTCAGAAACCATGAAATCAGGCCAAGACAGAAGTACAGTTAAATCACACTTGTTTAATAATAAAAGTAAAAAAGAACAAATGAAGCCAAACATAGCCAAAGTTCAGCAACCGGAACGGATAGTCAGCCAAGCCAGAAGTCAGGGATCAAAGTAGTGGAACAGCAAGAAGGATAAGGAGCCAGAAGGGATGTCAGCAAAGCAAGAACAGGATCGCAGGAGATGTTTCTTTGATGTTGACCAAGGCGAAGGCAGAGCTCCTCTGGACTGAACGGCTTAAGTAGGCAGGACTGACGAGCAGGATCATCAACAGCTGAGTAACTGTGGAGAGAGATAGGAGCTGGCAATTAGCCAACAGCTGAGCGGCCAGCTCGGAGAAGGAATGGCTGAGCCCAGCCATGACAGTTTCACATCTTTCAATTCCTTAAGGCGGTGACAGTTTGTTCCCCCCCCCTTCTGTTCCATTGTGTGTAACCAGTTCACCCCTCCCCCCATACAGCAATTGATGAATATTTTATTTATTTTTTTCCAAAAGATTTATTGAAGTTTTTCGCATGAAATACAGAAATATCGGACAACGACTATTGTAATCGGTGACATGCAATGTATATTTGAATAGTCAGAACAACCAATACATACATATTAAATATTAAGGGGGAAAAGGAACATAAGGGGAAATGCAAACAACAAAAACATTCTAATTCTGAAAAACATTCATTCGATTATCTCTATTCTGCATATTAGGCAGTTGGTGGAAGTCGATAACCGGACCTGCGCTGCCACCCCAGATGGGAACAAACTGTGACAGAGTAGTGTCCATCCACCACTCGATCGTAAAGCATTCTGTTTCTAACGATTTTTTTTTAGTTTTTGGGCAAATCATATATCGAGACAAAACTATAAAATGAAGAAAATTGTTACAGAAGAAACGGTGGAATTGGTGGCCATCACGGCCACATCGTAAAAAGAGTAGGAGAATAGAGCATAATGAAGTCAGGGTGTTGCCCTTTTTGTTTCCTTTGTTTCTATTGTTTCCAAGGGCCAAACTCTTATTGGCTACTGCCTCTTTGGGTGTTGAGTAATTTGTGACCTTCCGCCGAGTCTA
Organism: Aquarana catesbeiana; assembly: GCF_042186555.1. Classification (NCBI taxonomy): domain Eukaryota; kingdom Metazoa; phylum Chordata; class Amphibia; order Anura; family Ranidae; genus Aquarana; species Aquarana catesbeiana. The sequence goes on along the minus strand of NC_133324.1, from coordinate 6,650,956 downwards.
TCAAGTGCAACCAACAGGCCCAAATTTTATAGAATTTGTCTGGGGTCTCTCTGGCTTGATGCACTAGGTTCTCCATTTCGCCAATTTTCTTTTAACCCTTTGAAGCCATTCCACTATAGCGGGAGATGGGTAATGTCTCTCCAGTGTGAAGGGATGCACATTTTAGCTGCATTTATTAAGTGAAGGGACAGGGATCTTTTATAGCCTCTTGTAGGCCCTGGGGTGGTTTCCTGACATGCATTTCCCTTTTCCTCCAGCAGTTTTTAAACAGAGAAATCAGGAGGCTATTCCTCTCAGCCGTCAGTGGTAAATATATCTTAATAATATATATTTCTTGTGTTAATATCAACTTGTATTGTTTTCGATAGTGTTGTTCTTCAAACGATCTTACTGTCACAATGTATCTTTCTCAAGAGTTTCTGCTTTTTTCCCCCCGAAGAAGACCTCTACTGATAAGATCGAAATGCGTCTAGTAAGATCACAATATTTATATCATGCTTTGTTTTTTTGCATATGTACTCACACTGGTGTATTATCATGTTTCTTTCAGAGCTCATGTTTTAATACAAACAAAGGCTTTTCTCATGAAATTTTTCTTAATAAAATTTATACATTTCAACAAATTTTTGACTTCCTGATGCAAAAAAAAGCACCATGGGGAAACCTTTCCAATTAAGGGATCTGTCACGAGGGCCACGTACCTGATGTGAGATCGCAGTAGTGGGGAGGCCTCCCTTGCGCCTCGGGTCCTTAAAGCCTGGAGATAGAGATAGAGACTTGGTGGGGACAATGAGTGGCAGGGGTGCCAAGGGTTGCGGAGCACTGTGCAAGCCTTAGTCTGGGATCCGAGCCGAGGTCAAGTCCAGTTGGGCAACGAAGCATAAAAGGGTTAATCAGAAGAAGAATAGTCAAGATCCAAGCCAGGGTCGGTTCCAATCTGGCAGCTGAGTACAAAAGGGGCAAAGAAGTAGAATGATTAAGGTACAAATCTGAGGTCAAAGGCAAGCAGCAATCAAGAGTAGTCAAATAGGTCTCTAGGTCACAACAGGTTCAGACAGATCACACACTAGCACAGGAACAAGGGGGGACTAAAGCTAATCCAGCAATTAGCAGTGTCTGGGCTGGGCTTATATAGGAAAGTTTGAGGTCATTTCCTGTGCATCTCCTGGGCATTTTCCCGCCTTTTTCCATCAGGTTGATGTCACTTCCTGTGCGCCTCTTGGATATTTTCCTGCCCTTTTCCATCAGGTTGATGTCACTTCCTGTGCTCCTCCTGGGCATTTTCCTGCCCTTTTCCAGCAAGTCTTCTACACAGGTGCAGGTTGGCACCCTGAGGCGTCTTTGGTGCATGCTCAGTTGGCACGGATTTCCTCTTGCCGCAACGCGCCATTGGTGCATGCGTAGTAAGCCGTGGACTCTTACAGGATCTTTTATATTCCGACTTTGGTATAAAGGTATGATGGGGTAGATATTGTGCGGGGTGAGTATTCGGGAGAGTAGATTGTGATGTGCGAGATGAGGTGATGAAACTCTTTCCGATATGGCTGAAATAGCGGGCAGTTCCACCATATGTGAAGTAGACAACCTGTTTCGTTATTGCACCTCCAGCATTGAGGCGGTACCGTGGGGTAGAATTTGTGTAATCTATCTGGTGTTCTGTGCCATCTGGAGTAAACTTTAAACCCGTTCTCTTGCGCAGAAACATTTGTTGAACCTTGGTGTTTATGTGTGTAGACCATTTCCCAGTCCTCCACTGAGAGGTCTAAAGCTAAACCCCCTGTTCCCATTGCTGATTGGCTTTGTTCATTTTGGGGTTACTGTTAGCAAACAAGAGAGTATACAGGTCAGAGATAAGATGTCCGGTCTCTACACCATGTGGAGAGGGGTTTGGAGCTGAGCAGGAGATGTCTAATTTGTATGTAAGAATAGAATGGAATGGGTCGGCCTGGGTGTTGGGAAGTCACGGCCTTGTGTGAGATAATATTGCCTTTTTTCAAAGAAATCTTCAGCATGGCTGGAGACGTTGGGATCTGGGTAGAATGTAGCGGGATTGGAGAGGCCTGGGGGGGAATTCCGGATTTCTATCGGCAGGGGTTAGCGGGCCTGGGCAGGAGGATATGTTCAGTTTTTTTTGCATGTTGTCTAAAGAACTTGCAATGTGGAGCCTATTAAGGGATGGTTTATGCTCTCTTTCTGGAAGCAATTGAATATGATTAGGGTAACAAAGTAATTCATAGATTATTTTTTTAAGGACAATCAAGTCTTTCTATCTACTTGTTGACCGCTCATAGTACATTTACGCCAATAATTTGGCGTTAACCACTTAAGGACCGAGCCACTTTCTGAGATTTGTTGTTTACAAGTTAAAAACTGTTTTTTTTGCTAGAAAATTACTTAGAACCCCCAAACATGATATCATTTTTTTTCTAACACCCTAGAGAATACAATGGCGGTCCTTGCAATACTTTCTGTCACACCGTATTTGCACAGCGGTCTTACAAACGCACTTTATTGGAAAAAATACACCCTTTTGAATTAAAAAATAAGACAACAGTAAAGTTAGCCCAATTTTTTTTTTTTATATTGTGAAAGATAATATTACGCCAAGTAAATTGATACCCAACATGTCACGCTTCAAAATTGCGCCCCCGCTCGTGGCATGGCGACAATCTTTCACCCTTAAAAATCTCCATAGGCAACGTTTAAAAAATTCTACAGGTTGCATGTTTTGAGTTACAGAGGAGGTCTAGGGCTAGAATTATTGCTCCCGCTATACCGATCGCGGCGATACCTCACATGTGTGGTTTGAAACCGTTTTCATTTGCGAGCGCTTCTGCACGCGAGCTCGGCGGGAAGGGGCATGTTTAATTTTTTTTTTTCTTATTTATTTTTCCTTTTATTTTTACACTGTTCTTTAAAAAAAAAAAAAAATGTGTCACTTTTATTCCTATTAAACATCCCTTTGTAATAGAAAAATAACATGACAGGACCTCTTAAATATGAGATGTGAGGTCAAAATTACCTCACATCTCATATTTACACTAAAATGCAATAAAAAAAAATAAAACAAATTTATCATTTAAAAAAAAAAATGGCCCTTTAAGAGCTATGGGCGGAAGTGACGTTTTGACGTCGCTTCCGCCCTGCAATGATATGGAGACGGGTGTGGGCCATCTTCCCCTCTCTCGTCTCCATGTCAGGCTAGGGAAAGGATCTGATTGCGTCCGCCACTGCCGACGGCTCCGGTAAGCGTCGGAGGGTACCGGAGCGCGGCGGGTAGGGGGGGCCCTCTCCCGCCACCGATAAAAGTGATCTTGCGGCGAATCCGCCGCAGAGACAACTTTTATCTTGAAATGGACCACCCGCTGAAGAAGAGGATACCGGGGTCCGAAAGTGGTTAAATACCTTTGTTATGGCAGCAGCTAGCTACCATAATCCCAGTATCCTCTTGTTCTGCGGGCGATTGTCTACAAAATAAAATTGGTCTCAGTGACGCATTCCCCACAGGATCAATTTTAGAGGTGGCGGGAGAGGTGCCCTCCTCCCACTGCTTCCCGGTCATTTGCCCCCTTTACTGGAGAGATTGGTAAAGGTGGAAGCGATCCGATCTGCTGGAGGGATGGGCAGGAAGTCGAGTGAGGGCAATATGGCCCCCCCCCACTGGACTCTATGCCCTTGGAAGTGAATTTAGATTAAAAAAACCTCTGCGCTATTAGAGTGAAATATAAAAAGTGAAAAGAGTGGAGATGCTGCAAAATCTAACAGTGATCACTAATCACCTAATGTAAATAAAGTGTATATGAATAATTATATGTGATCTTGCGCATAAACCTCAATAAAAGTCACTAATAAAAGAAAGTGTTAATGATAACAATGTTGAAAATTAAGAAAAATAATAATAATAGTGAAAAATAATATAAAAAATATAAACAATAAACCACGTGTATGTGGGAAAAAAAAAAAAGCTGATGTAGGGCTTCACACCCATAACACGCTAATATAACAATGTGCTTCAATGTGCAAGAAATAATCAATAAACACGCAGAAGTGTTCAAAAAAATGTTCAAAATATTCAAGAAATAATCAATAGAAATACAAAAGTGTTCAAAAAATATATTCAATAACAATGCAAAAGTGTTCAAAAAATGTTCAAAAGAAATGTGCAAGCTGTAACGAATTTGACTAAGGCTATTGCCGAAACGCGTCAGCTTTACTGTTTTATTGTCACTCTATTGTACCAATAAACAACACTTCAAGGATTACAGTTTTGCCGGCTCTCCTTATTACTACGCAAGCTGTAAAGAATGTATCAAATAAGATACCAAAGTTCAAAATAAAATTCCAGTGTGCAAAAAGTTCAGAAATCTTCACCATCAGATAGGAGGAGACATTTCATGTCGACTGTGATTCAAATGGTAACAACACCCCTTCAATGTGCGCTCAATGCTCTTACCTCAAGGGCAGAGATAAATGCCTTAGTCCATTGCTAGGACGTACACCTCGATAACGGGACCCAGACTCAGTCAGGATAGGAGATGGGTACATCGGTTACCTCCAATCCGGTATCCGGATCCACATGGAAAGAAATAGCCTCTCCAATAGTGTAGTACCACAAAAACCCAATTTATTAAAAAACTAAAACATGCTTACATCAAAAAAACTGACTACATCCTACCTTAAGGACACGAAGCATGTTTTACAGCTTTTGGAACCACCACCAGTCTTAGAAGGAAGAACATTATTAGCAACAGCGGATGTCTCCTCCCTGTACACAATTATTAAACATCACAAAGCATGCGAAGCAACGAAGTGGGTTTTGAGAAAATATAGTAAGTATAGTAAATATAGTAAGTATAAGTATAAGTTCCTTATTAAATGCATTGAGTTTTCTCTGAAAAATAATTATTTTTGGCATGACCAGGCATATTATAGGCAGGCCACTGGAATTGCTATGGGAGCCAAGTTTGCCCCGAGTGTTGCCAATGCTTTTATGGCCCAATGGGAGGAAGAGGCGGTTTATAAGAATCTACCCTGGGAACTAGGACCATACAAAAGGTACATTGATGATATACTAATAGTATGGAATGGAGGTAAAGAATCACTGGAAAATTTCCTATGTAAATGAAATCAAAACGATAGGAACGTAATACTTACCTGGAAAACTGAAGAGAAGGAAATACAGTTCTTGGATCTGGAGATAGGGATTGAAGGTGACAGACTCACCACAAGAACACACTCTAAAGATGTAGCAAGAGACAGCTACTTACCAATTACAAGTTGTCACTACAAACCCTGGTTGTTCAACATTCCGAAAGGTCAGCTAGTAAGAATTAGGCGGAACTGTACGAAAGACTCAGACTAAAGGACCCAGGCTGACTTTATTGTCAAGGGATTCATGAGCAAAGGACACACTCAACAATTCGTAGACAAGCAAATTGGATTGGTACAATCTATGGATAGACGACAAATGATCCATGGAGAGAAGAAAACTCAATCCCTCCCGGAAGCACCAGCTCTAGTGCTTGATTATGAATGAATGAATGATTTGTAAAGCGTTGCAAATGCGAACTGAATCGTCTCAAGGCGCTAGATCCGTCCTGTGTTGTCAGCTTCTTAGAAGAGGAAGGTCTTGAGTATTTTTTCTGAAGGCCTGATGGTTTTCTTCCATGCGTTCCATAGCCGTGGTCCTTATAATGTCCAATATAAGGATATAGAAAAAAAATTCAAGAAACATTGGCACATCCTGAAAGGAGATGAACATCTACAAAGCATTTTACCTGATTAAACCGGTCATTGTATACAAAGGGGCCACCACATTACGAGACTTAATTGTGAAAAATGTAGTTGACCCTCCTTTAAAGAATCGATTTTCATTCTTCAGTGGAAACGTTTTTTTTTTTTTTCCCTGCAAGTATTGCTTTGCTTGCCAGCATTCAAAAAAATTTCAAGGAAAAAAGAAGGAATTTCAAGCTACTAGCACAGGTCATATTTATCCAATTAAGGATTTTATTAGCTGCCACGCAGAGGGGGTGGTTTATGTTCTACAATGTTCGTGTAAATTACAGTATGTAGGGAGAACCCAAAGGGCTTTGAAAGTTAGAGTGAAAGAACATGTCCAAAATATATCGAAAGGATTCCCAAAAAATAGTGTATCGAGGCATTTTGTTGCAGTCCATAAAAATGACCCAGCAGAGCTCACCTTTTTGGGGTATAGAGATATATAGTAAATCATGGAGAGGGGACCACACAATCAGAACCATCAGTCAAAAAGAATCGAAGTGGATTTATAAAATGAAAACATTGGCCCCTGATGGGTTAAACATCGATTTTGACTTGAATTGTTTTAGGTGACTATTAATGTATTATTGTGAACCTCATATTTGATTTCCGGTGTGCAGTATACATTTTTCGATTTTTATCTTTATTCCTTATTCCTATTTTTTATTTAATTTTTTTATTCATAATGTTTACGTCGTGATTAGGCTAGTGTTGTTTATACAGAGGTATCGGCTTATACATTCTATAATTGTAGAATGTATTGTTTATATATTTTTCTATATATTTTATCAGTTAAAGTATATATATTTTTGAAGTCATTCCTTCTAATGTCCACAAGATGGCATGTTACTCAATTAGTAATTCTTTCTTTTCATTTTGGAGAACTAATTCCTGCGCATTTCCACAAGATGGCAGTGTCTGAAATGACTGGAATTTATTTTTTTTTTTGTTTGTTAGAGTATATATCTTCTCTGAAGTCATTCCTCTCAATGTCCACAAGATGGCATGAATCCAATCAGTAAAATCCTTCTTTGGATGTTGAAGAACTAATTCCTCCGAATATTCACAAGATGGCATTGTTTGGAATGTCTATCTGATGTAAGAGATTCACAATTTTTTTACCTGGAATATTTATATCATGATATCCAAGTGATCTATTTTTATCTCAATTTTATTAAATGCCCGTTGTTTTTAAATAGATGTCCTTAATAGATGTTTCACATCTATTTTTTATTAATGTAAAGAAAGGAAATGGCCGTCTTAGGTAGTTGCTAAAACACCCTTTGGTCTTCAACAAAATGGCGGTTTTGTCACTTCATGCCTAATTGATGTAAATTGATGGCTCTTTCATCCAATCCAGTTCCCTGAGGAAGTCACGAGGGTGTGACGTAAAATAAATAAGAAAAAAAAACGTAAAGTGCCTCGTCCCTCCACGCTCATGCGCAAAAGCGAGCGCATACGTAAGTCAAGCACACATATGTAAACGGTGTTCCAACCACACATGTGAGGTATCGCCGCGATCGTCAGAGCTCCTCGGTAACTCTAAACTGGTAACCAGTAAAAATTTTTTAAAGTGTTACCTGTGGAGATTTTGAAGTACCGTAGTTTGTCTGCACAATTTTAAAGCATGACATGTTAGGTATCTACAGTGCCTTGCAAAAGTATTCACCCCCCTTGGCATTTTTCTTGTTTTGTTGCCTCACAACCTGGAATTAACATGGATTGTTTGAGGATTTGCATCATTTCATTTACAGAACACGCCCACAACTTCGAAGATGTTTTTTTTTTATTGTGAAGCAAACAGCAAATAGGACAAAATAACAGAAAAAGTCAATGTGCAAAACTATTCACCCCCCTAAAGTCAATACTTTGTAGAGCCGCCTTTTCCGGCTATCACAGCTCCAAGTGGCTTTGGATAAGTCTCTATGACTTGCCACATCTTACCACTGGGATTTTGGCCCATTCCTCCTTGCAAAACTGCTCCAGCTCCTTCGAGTTGGATGGTTTGCGCTTGTGAACAGCAATCTTTAAGTCTGACCACAGATTTTCTATTGTATTGAGGTCTGGCCTTTGACTTGGCCATTCCGACACATTTCCATGTTTAAGTTGACAAGTATGCCACGTGGTTTACAAAAGGGGGTAAAAGTACATTAACGGGTACCATCATCCCGAATATGAATATGAACAAGGAGTGGGGTTGAAAGAGAAGGCAGAGCAAGGACCTCTCCAATAGGGTCCTGCCTCTTTCACAAAAATAAAGGGACTATTACGGTACCAAAAGAAAAGAACTTTGTATAAAAAATATATAAATTTATTTCAAAATTGATAATAAAAAAGTCCTACAGGGGATATATATTGTACATAGTCATGATTACACATACACAAACAATGATAATTATTTGCAGCATTGTTGACACTAAATTGATATAGCTAATGCCCACACAGATACATGGACAGAGGTTCTATAGTGTGATACTTGCAGACGTAACCTCTACGGTTTCGCGGTCACAGCCGCTTCTTCAGGAGGCGTCTGATAGCATGTGGTCTATGAAGATGAGAAACAATACAGTATCAACATGACAAGCAAAGTACATAAGTAGTTGTCACAGAGTACATGAGTAAAATTGGAGAACATGACTAGGATTTGACATTTGAAATTGCACTCACCAAACTATACCCCTGCAGGTTCTCTGGAGCGATGTTGTGAGACGCCCTCAGAGAGGCGTTCCCCCGGGGGCGGGCCAGGGAGGCAGATTGGGGTAATACTATTATAAAGAAATTTTTCAATGGGATGAGATTATTAGAAATTGAAATGGTGTGTTCTATTTAAAAATCACCCGGACGTGTCAAGATTGGAGCAGAAAGGAATAGAGAAAAAGGGGGGGGGGGGGGGAGTCTCGAGCAGTCACCAGACTGCAAAAGAACACCGACTTGGTCATCAAGCAATCCGATAAAGGTGGAAACCTGGTGCTGATGACCCATCATCAATACCAGACCATGTGCCTCAAAATTCTCTCCAATGTTAATTGGTATCTACCTATTGAAAATGATTTCATTCAACAGACTATTGATGAATTTAGGGGACTCATCGGTGGGGCCTTCTTCGAGGGCCTCATCGATGATGACACCTATAAATTCATCAATATACAATACCCACGTACTCCTACGTTTTATGCTCTGCCGAAAACTCATAAAAATCTCTCTGCACCTCCAGGCCGACCTATTGTCTCAGGCAAGGGTTCACTAACGGAAAACGCCAGCAAATTGGTGGACACCTTCCTTTTACCCCATGTCATGAGACTACCTTCTTACATCCGGGATACAACCGACCTGTTGGACGCCCTCCTCGTGGCTATTGATGTCGAGGCTCTTTACTCGAGCATCCCCCACGAGCAGGGCGTCCGGACGGCTGCCTCTTTCTTGATGGAACAGGATCATCATACCTGGCCCACCAATACCTTTATCTTAAAACTCTTAGAATTTATTTTGACTAAAAATTATTTTGTATTTATGGACCAAGTGTATCTTCAAATCCAAGGCGTTGCAATGGGCACATCGTGTGCCCCTTCATACGCGAATTTATACCTTGGTGGTTGGGAACGGGCGATTTTCAGTGATGACCTTATGGAACCATTCCTGGACCATGTTCTAGGATGGTTCAGATTCATTGATGACCTTCTGGTCATCTGGACAGGCACAGAGCAATTGTTGCAAACCTTCATTACAGAGCTAAACATCAACTCCTTTAATCTCCATTTTACTTTTACTTACGATAGACTAAGTATTCCATTTTTGGACGTTTTGATCACCAAGGACTCTACTGGTCACCTAACTACGGACCTTTATCGTAAACCAACCGCGGGTAACACCTTGCTACATGCCTCCAGTCTTCATCCCCGTCCCCTGGTTCGCAGTATTCCTTTTGCTCAGTATCTCAGACTGAGAAGGAACTGCACAGAGGACGGGGATTTCTACAAACAGGCCAATGCTCTTCGCACACGACTGTTGGCTAGAGGCTATAAACGTACCGTGCTAAGAAAAGCATTCAACAAGGCCCTAGCTCTAGACCGACAAACACTACTATATGGTCCCCCACGTCCTAAACAACCTTATACGACTAAGATTATTACTAAATTCTCTACCCACCACCAGCAACTACGAAAAATACTGTCCAATCATTGGCATATTTTGACTGATCACCACACTCTCAAAAAATACATCAAATCCACCCCTGACTTGGTCTTTAGAAGGGCCACCTCTTTGAGGGACAGATTAACACATAGCCATTATAGGATTCCTTCTTCTAATCCTTCGGAACCCAGGGGCACCTACAAATGTGGCAACTGTCCACATTGCCCCTGGATTCAAGAAGGACAACATTTTCTACTTCCCAATGGTGAAATGTTTTTCCCCAAACATTCAGCCCACTGCGGCACACGTGGAGTAATTTACCTTATGACCTGCATTTGCAGTGCCTTCTATGTGGGGAAAACAATCAGAGAGTTACGGCAGAGACTGGGGGACCATCTATACGCCTCTACAAATGGCAAGCTTACCACCGTAGGCCGCCATATAGGTATTCATCATCGCTTCAATTTGGATTATATTCGGTTTACGGTGTTAGACATCGTCCCTGAAGACCCCCGCGGGGGCAATTGGGACCGCGAAATTTTAAAACGTGAATCCCTGTGGATTGAGCGACTTAATGCATGTGTTCCTCCCGGCATTAATGAGGCACATTCATATAAATATTTTCTTGAATAAATTTGTTATACTTCCATTTTTCTCCCCCAGCCCCTGCCGTGATTTAACCACATAAAAGACCACACCAACATTACATATAAAAAACCTTTGGACTCTAATCTACTAAACTCCAGGTCTCTTTCCTATGACTTTATACAAGTGGACTCTCTTTATATATAGTGGTTGCACTATATTATAAAACCTGTTATTTTTTATTTTTTATTGATTATTGTTTGTCTCTTTTGTGTGGCTGACTTAAAAACTCTAAGAGATTACTTGCTTTATTAACTAAAGCGATGTTTATTTAGTTTGTAATGATATGTAATTGTATGCTGTTTTGGGACAGGCTGCGATGCATGCCTCCCTAACTGCGGGTCCCTGGTGCTCCCGCCGTTGGAGACATTGTATCGCTCCCCTCCCTCAGTTTACTCCTCACTAACATTATTTGTACTTGAGTTGCTATCAAAATTGCACTGGCCACTCTGCTCTGGGGGATGTGAGGAGTTAATTCTCCCCCCGTGGCGGGCTTGCGCTCCTCCGGCGGTGGGCGGGGCTATGTTAAAGCCCAGCTGCTGCTTCGTTCTGATCAGTGCTTCGGCACTGATCATCTTTGAGCTGTGCGCCTGCGTCGGGCGATCCTCCCGCGCCTGCGCAACAGTGGAGGACCGGACCCGGAAGTAATCGCGGCGGTCATGTCGCCGTTGAACTTCCGGGTTGGAGGCATTTAAGATGCCCAGACTCAGCTGTTTACCGTCTCAGACGGACACCCAGCACTGTACTGACGCCATCTGGAGCTTCTGTGAGTACTCATGCTGTATCTTCCATGCAGGACGGGGATGCCCATCACTCCTGTAGGGTATTCTTCCCCCTCCTGCCTGGCACAAAATACCTTGCAACTTGTCTTTTTATTTCTCACATCAATCACAATACCTTTCTTGTTGTACCTACATTCCTCACAGTGACTCCATGCAAAGGAACGGTGTGGCGCCTTGACCATTGACTGTATTAGTCATGTCACCCTGGGTATCAACAGCTTCCTAGTCTGGGTTCTAATTACAGCAAAAATAAATTATAGGTAAAAATTCCCTTACCACCATTAATCTCTCTTTTGTTAGTGCTGTGTGCTTGTTAATCTCCTTATCAGGTACATTGGGATATTTGTCTCATTTCACTCCTTTTTCCTCCTTTTTTTCTTCTCTTCTCCTCCCCTTTCCCACACCTTCCTTTCCCCTCCCCCCCTCCTTCTTTCTTTCCCCCCTTCTCTCTCCCCCTTCCCTTCCCCCCCCCTCTTTCCCTCCCCCCCCCTTTTCCCCTTCTCTTCCCTCCTCCTTCCAACCCCCCTTCCTCCCCTTTCCTTCCCTCTCCCTTTTTCTTTTTCTTTTTCCCTCCCCCTTCCCCCCCCCCTCCCCCCCCCTCTTTCCGTCCTTTCCCCCCCCCCTCCTCACCCCCCACTCTGTTCTAATCCCCTTGACCTTACCCCTACTCCTTTTCTTTTTCCTTTTCCTCCCCTTTTTCCCTTCCCCCCTTTTTTTTCCCTCCTTCCCCCCCCCCCTTTTTCTCTATTCTTTTCTGCTCCAATCTTGACACGTCCGGGTGATTTTTAAATAGAACACACCATTTCAATTTCTAATAATCTCATCCCATTGAAAAATTTCTTTATAATAGTATTACCCCAATCTGCCTCCCTGGCCCGCCCCCGGGGGAACGCCTCTCTGAGGGCGTCTCACAACATCGCTCCAGAGAACCTGCAGGGGTATAGTTTGGTGAGTGCAATTTCAAATGTCAAATCCTAGTTATGTTCTCCAATTTTACTCATGTACTCTGTGACAACTACTTATGTACTTTGCTTGTCATGTTGATACTGTATTGTTTCTCATCTTCATAGACCACATGCTATCAGACGCCTCCTGAAGAAGCGGCTGTGACCGCGAAACCGTAGAGGTTACGTCTGCAAGTATCACACTATAGAACCTCTGTCCATGTATCTGTGTGGGCATTAGCTATATCAATTTAGTGTCAACAATGCTGCAAATAATTATCATTGTTTGTGTATGTGTAATCATGACTATGTACAATATATGTCCCCTGTAGGACTTTTTTATTATCAATTTTGAAATAAATTTATATATTTTTTATACAAAGTTCTTTTCTTTTGGTACCGTAATAGTCCCTTTATTTTTGTGAAAGAGGCAGGACCCTATTGGAGAGGTCCTTGCTCTGCCTTCTCTTTCAACCCCACTCCTTGTACATTTCCATGTTTCCCATTAAACCACTCAAGTGTTGCTTTAGCAGTGTGTTTGGGGTCATTGTCCTGCTGGAAGGTGACCCTCCATCCTAGCCTCAAATCACACACAGAGTGCTACAGGTTTTGCTCAAGAATATCCCTGTATTTAGCACCATCCATCTTTCCCTCAACTCTGACCAGTTTCCCAGTCCCGACGGCTGAAAAACATCCCCACAGCATGATGCTGCCACCACCATGTTTCACGGTGGGGATGGTGTTCTTTGGGTGATGTGATTTGTTGGGTTTGCACCAGACATAGCGTTTTCTTTGATGGCCAAAAAGTTCAATTTTAGTGTCATCAGAACAGAGCACCTTCCTCCATACATTTTGGGAGTCTCCCACATGCCTTTTCCCAAACTCAGAACATGCCATTTTGTTTTTTATTGAAAGTAATGTCTTTCTTCTGGCCACTCTGCCATAAAGCCCAACTCTATGGAGCGTACGGCTTATTGTGGTCCTATGTACTGATACACCAGTCTCTGCTGTGGAACTCTGCAGCTCCTCCAGGGTTACGATGGCCGCCTCAACTCTCCTGAGAATTCAGCATGAAATCAGACGCCTTCCTTCCGGGAGAGGACCAATGAGGTCTAAGGGGAAAACTTCCACTATAGACTCCTTTTTCCCTGTAACAATGGCACAGTGCCACCTACAGGACAGAAGAGTACCTGCACCTGTCTACATGTGTAGGAAAGGAGTGTGGAGATTATTATGGGGGAGGTATGTGTAGGAGAGGAGTGTGACCAGGTAACATTTCATTTTACCCCGTCCCCACAGTACAAATGTACATATATTATCACAGGAAGAACAACTCTGCAATTATTTATACAGTGCCTTGAAAAAAGTATTCATACCCCTTGTAATTTTCCACATTTTGTCATGTTACAGCCAAAAACATAAATGTATTTTATTTCCAACACAAAGTAGCACATAATTGTGAAGGGGAAGGAACATGATAAATGGCTTTCAACATATTTTACAAATAAATATGTGAAAAGTGTGGAGGGCATTTGTGTTCAGCCCACCCGAATCAATACTTTGTAGAACCGCCTTTCGCTGAAATTAAAGCTGCAAGTCTTTCTGGGGATGTCTCTACCAGCTTTGCACACTTTGATCTAAACCATTCCATTGTAGCTCTGGCTGGATGTTTCGGGTCGTTGTCCTGCTGGAAGATGAACCTCCCCCCCAGTCTCAAGTCTTTTGTAGACTCTAAAAGGTTTTCTTCTAAGATTGTCCTGTATTTGTCTCCATCCATCTTCCCATCAACTCTGACCAGCTTCCCTGTCCCTGCTGAAGAAAAGCATCCCCACCACATGATGCTGCCACCACCATGTTTCACGGTGGGGATGGTGTTTTAAGGGTGATGTGCAGTGTTAGTTTTCCGCCACACATAGCGTTTTGCTTTTAGGCCAATAAGTTGAATTTTGGTCTCGTCTGACCAGATTACCTTCTTCCACATGTTTGCTGTGTCCTCCACATGGCTTTTCACAAACTACAAACAGGACTTCTTATGACTTTCTTTCACCAATGTCTTTCTTCTTGTCACTCTTCCATAAAGGTCAGATTTGTGGAGAACACGACTAATAGTTGTCCTGTGGACAGATTCTCCCACCTGAGCTGTGGATCTCTGCAGCTCCTCCAGAGTTACCATGGACCTCTTGGCTCTTCTCTGATGAATGCTCTCCTTGCCCGGCCGGTCAGTTTAGGTGGACGGCCATGTCTTGGTAGGTTTGCAGTTGTGCCATACTCTTTCCATTTTCCGATGATGGATAGAACACAGCTGCATGAGATGTTCAAAGATTGGGATAATTATTTATAACCTAACCCTGCTTTATACTTCTCCACAATTTTATTCCTGACCTGTCTTGTGTGTTCCTTGGCCTTCATGATGCTGTTTGTTCACTAAGGTTCTCTAAAAAACCTCTGAGGGCTTCACAGAACAGCTGTATTTATACTGAGAATAAATTACACTCAGGTGGACTCTATTTACTAATTTGGTGACTTCTGAAGGTAATTGGTTCCACAAGATTTTAGTTAGGGGTATCAGAGTAAAGGGGGCTGAATACAAATCCCCCCCCCCCCCCACACACACACACACACTTTTCACATATTTATTTGTATTATTTATCATTTTCCTTCCACTTCACAATTATGTGACACTTTGTGTTGGTCTATCATATAAAATCCCAATAAAATACATTTACGTTTTTGGTTGTAACATGACAAAATGTGGAAAATTTCAAGGGGTATGAATATTTTTTTAAGGCACTGTGTATATATTTATTTTTTCTTTGTTTAGCAACTATATAACTTTTAGTTTACCCTTTTCAGCTTTTTTTAACATCTTCTTTCCCTTCTCTCTTCAACTATTATTTTACTGCAGATTTCTACTTTGCTTTTTTCCTCTAGTTTATTAAAAATTAATATTAACCTCTTTTCTTTTTTTTTTTGTTTCATTTGTTTAATATGTTTCCTTGTTTATTTTGTGAATTTATGAATCTCAGGAAAACCCCACAGCCATCTATTAATATAAAAGTTACTTTATTGAGTATCAGAAGGACATACATAGGATGATATTTAGTTGGAGGCAACAGTCTGGTCCACCCAGGATGTGAGGGAGGTGACGCGGGCGTAAACTCCGGGATAAGATGGAGAGCAGGTGCCAAGTCCAAAGGACACAACACCGGTCAGGGTCCAGGCTCCGTTCCTCTCACACACAAGGGGTCCACCAGAGTCACCCTGAAAAGGAACAAAACCAGAAATGATAGAAGAGTTCTCATGGTGATGAATGTATGTGTGACATCTCTGGTCTTCATTTCTTACACAACTATGGAGTCATGAAATAATATCATCTACTTACCACAACCTGAGTGTGGGGCTCAGCCCTGTATATATAAATGGGACCAGTATTTGGATTGCAATGTGGTTCTAAGTATTGTCTTTTGAGGTGAACATACATTTCTAAGAGAAGCCATAATTGGTGGTCAGTATTATATTGAGTCTGCTGGGTGTAAAGGGAATGTAAAGGCATTTTTCAGTTTTGGGTGGAGTGTGGAAAGGTTGGACCATTTGTCAAGTTTTTATTGCTGTCTTTGTACCCATTGGAGACATTCACCCACAGTTGATGAGAAATCCAATATTTTAGAGTAGTCACCAGAACAAGAGGTGATGGGAAATCCTCCAATGGGGACAAATGTTCCTATGACAATGCTCTAAGATGGGAAATCCATTCACTCTGATGAGGTTTCCTGTCACTTCCTGTTGCATCTCCAGGACAGGAAATGAAAGAAAATCTTCCCAGCAGGACACAGACAGCAAATAATACCCAATTCACCAACAAGTGATCTGATGTGAGTATCAACTTGTAAGGGGTCCTTTGAACCATTTACCAGTTCACTCCCACGTCACAAGAAGTTTAAGCCAGTGAGTAGACCAGTAGGCAATTGCATGATACTTGTGTGGATGTCAATCCATTTTTATTAATTTGTGATGGAGTGGTTAAGGATTAGAACTTCTGTCAGGTTTTCATTGCTATTCAGGGCTCTACTAGAGAGATTTCCCCTCACTTCCTGTTCAGCTGACAATGTTTCCCCAGACAGGAAGTCAGGGGAACTCATCAACAGGGACACAAACAGGAATAAAAATCAGATGTCCTGTTCTCCTCGTCATAGTTTTTTTTTTTTTCTTTCTGTCTGTATTGTCTTCATGTTTAGTAAACTGTTTTCATCAAGACAGAAAGTGAGGGGAGATTTCATAAAGGGAGCCATCAATAGAAGTAAAATTCCGACAGGGCTTCTCCTCCTTCCCCACTCTATGCAAACTTGGAAACTAAATAAAAATCATTGTTGGACATACATTTTAAGATGTCCTTATATCATAATTGCCCATTTTTGGACTTTGCATGGATCCATGTAAGGTCATCTACACCATGATGGCACTGCTCAACCACAAGGCCAAGCCCAGTGCCATCTTATATATTCTTTCACAAAAAAAAACATTAACAGGTCTCAGAGGAGAACTTGAACTCGGGAACAAAGCATGAAACACATATATGAACCATTAAGGGGTCTAAAAGAACCCCTCGCCACACAACATAATCAGTGCTGTATTTTGGCCCAGGCCTAGGGCGGCACTTTGTGGGGGGGCGGCACCCCTGCACAAAAAAAAAAAACCCTTCCCTCCTCCTGAGTCAGCCCATTCACTGCCCTAGTTGCTGTCTGCAGTGTTCGGAGAGCGCCTGTCTCTCTCATGGAGCATAAAGCGTGACAGTTCCCTCCCCCCCGTCCTCCTCTTCCCCCTCCCTGAGCTGGTCAGCTTCTCCAGGTGGGCCAGTAGGATTGTGGCTTCAGCAGTGGACCTAAGTACATAGTGTATATTTTGGAGGGGGTGAGAGTAAGATACCGATCCTCTTCACAATCTGTCTCTCCAAGTCCAAACTTCATGCCGTTTATCTGTGCTCCAGCTTTCCGACTTTCTCCTATCCCCTGTTATCTGAAATAGAGACTCTCTGGTCATTAACCCTCTGTGCTTCTCTACTCTGGAGAGGGCTGCGCTTCTCTACTCTGGAGAGGGCTGTGCTTCTCTACTCCGGAGAGGGCTGTGCTTCTCTACTCTGGAGAGGGCTGTGCTTCTCTACTCTGGAGAGGGCTGTGCTTCTCTACTCTGGAGAGGGCTGCTCTTCTCTACTCTGGAGAGGGCTGTGCTTCTCTATGCTTCTCTACTCTGGAGAGTGCTCTGCTTCTCTACTCTGGAGAGGGCTGTGCTTCTCTACTCTGGAGAGGACTGCGCTTCTCTACTCTGGAGAGGGCTGTGCTTCTCTACTCTGGAGAGGACTGCGCTTCTCTACTCTGGAGAGGGCTGTGCTTCTCTACTCTGGAGAGGACTGTGCTTCTCTACTCTGGAGAGGGCTGCGCTTCTCTACTCTGGAGAGGGCTGCGCTTCTCTACTCTGGAGAGGGCTGTGCTTCTCTACTCTGGAGAGGGCTGCGCTTCTCTACTCTGGAGAGGGCTGTGCTTCTCTACTCTGGAGAGGGCTGCGCTTCTCTACTCTGGAGAGGGCTGTGCTTCTCTACTCTGGAGAGGGCTGTGCTTCTCTACTCTGGAGAGGGCTGTGCTTCTCTACTCTGGAGAGGGCTGCGCTTCTCTACTCTGGAGAGGGCTGTGCTTCTCTACTCTGGAGAGGGCTGTGCTTCTCTACTCTGGAGAGGACTGCGCTTCTCTACTCTGGAGAGGGCTGCGCTTCTCTACTCTGGAGAGGGCTGCGCTTCTCTACTCTGGAGAGGGCTGCGCTTCTCTACTCTGGAGAGGGCTGCGCTTCTCTACTCTGGAGGGGGCTGCGCTTCTCTACTCTGGAGAGGGCTGTGCTTCTCTACTCTGGAGAGGGCTGCGCTTCTCTACTCTGGAGAGGGCTGTGCTTCTCTACTCTGGAGAGGACTGCGCTTCTCTACTCTGGAGAGGGCTGTGCTTCTCTACTCTGGAGAGGGCTGCGCTTCTCTACTCTGGAGAGGGCTGTGCTTCTCTACTCTGGAGAGGGCTGTGCTTCTCTACTCTGGAGAGGACTGCGCTTCTCTACTCTGGAGAGGGCTGCGCTTCTCTACTCTGGAGAGGGCTGCGCTTCTCTACTCTGGAGAGGGCTGCGCTTCTCTACTCTGGAGAGGGCTGCGCTTCTCTACTCTGGAGAGGACTGCGCTTCTCTACTCTGGAGAGGGCTGTGCTTCTCTACTCTGGAGAGGGCTGTGCTTCTCTACTCTGGAGAGGGCTGTGCTTCTCTACTCTGGAGAGGGCTGTGCTTCTCTACTCTGGAGAGGGCTGTGCTTCTCTACTCTGGAGAGGGCTGTGCTTCTCTACTCTGGAGAGGGCTGCGCTTCTCTACTCTGCTACAATGGACACATGTACACTGCCGCTTACCTAAACAAACGTTCAGAGGCAGTTGGACGCTTTTTTCCGCTGCCCCTGAACTCATCCAATCTTAGCTTATGTATAAATGTACACATGGTCGTTTAATGCAGTTTTTAGGCAGTTGCGTTTAGAGGCTTTTCTTTGAAGGCAAAAAAATGGGTTCAGACGCCGATGTTCCCGACGTTTCAGGCGACAGACGCGCCTAAACGCGGTACTGGCATTTAGGCCCATTTTAGTTTAGTAGCGTTTTTAAAGGTGCCCTGTTTTATTTGAAGGTCTAATGATGTTGTCTTGACATGAACAAGGCAAAACGCAGCTAAACCAGACTAAACGCGGCTTAACGGACATTTTTAAACGCCGGTTTCAAGCTGTCAAGAAAACCATTCAGAAGAGGTTGCCTGAGCGTCCCGTGTACATTAGGACTTACAGATCAATATCTGCAGGCTGGTGCTTCTGGAATCAATGGCATTTAACACCTGGTGTCTGCTTGTATATGTGGTTCACCTTTCATAGCTACCTGTATGGCTAATGCTGCCTTCTGACGTATGAAGAAAAGTGTCATTTCTCATTATAGATGAGTCTGGATTTTAGTGTCCATCCTGCTGACTACATTTAAGACTGACGGATATTTATTTTTCTTTTTTTTGTGTCTTTTTAATTACACATGTCTCTATCTGGAGTGAACAGCGGTTTGCTGAAAAGGCCAATGACTTTGCCCCACCTTCAATCTCTGTTTGTGCCTGCCCCATCAGCTGCATCCATACTCCGACCCCTGATGCACACACAGACACACTTTCTGTGTGTATGTTAGGCTACTTTCACACTGGGGCCGCGGCTGCTTTAGCGGTAAAGCGCTGCTTGTTTTAGCAAGTGCTCTACTGTTGTTTTAGCATCACTTTTCGGCTGCTAGCAGGGTGCTTTTAACCCTAAAGAAGGGGTTAAAACCGCCTGTGTGGCGGCGCTTCCGCGGCACTTTTCAGGCACTTCGGAAGCACTGCCCATTCATTGCAAAGGGCAGGTGGGGTTAGGAGCGCAGTATACAGCGCTCTCAAACCGCCCCAAAGATGCTGCTTGCAGGAATTTTCTAAGGTCCCACGAGCGCACCACCCCAGTGTAAAAAAAATAACACTGAAATGAATGGGGAGGCAGTTTTCAGGCGTTATTTAGAGGCTATTTCTAGAGCTAAAATACCTGAAAACCACCTCAGTGAGAAAGTTGAGAGAGTTGCCTTTAGTAATAATGGGTTGTAATTCTTGAGAGTAGGTGCAAAGATTATTGCAGGCTTGTAGGGGCCCCAGTGCATTACTTTGCCCAGTGTCCCAGGATGTTACTAAGATGGCTCTGGATGTTTGGACGGTAAGTTTAAAGCCCAGCAGCCAGAATAAGAAAGCTGCCAGTAGCCAATGCTTTCCCATCCATCCACTTTGTTCCTAAGAAGTTTATTAGGAAAAAGCTGAGAGGCATAACTGTGTAAACCTGTGCAGTGCATCTGCCTAATGCTCTGCCTACCCTCCTCCGTGGCATCCTTACATATCACAACTTCCTCCCGGCCCAGGCTCTGTGTTGATAGGAGAGAGCAGGACGAGGGGAACGCCCAGGCCAGGTACAATTAGAATGCAATTGGAGACCCTTATTTGGCACTGGTGAGGCTGCATTGGTGGGCACTGGTGAGGCTGCGCTGATGGGCACTGATCAGGTTGCACTTGGTACCCACTTTTAGTATAGAAAGAGGAAGAGGTGGAGCCTAAAGATGAAGGGGTGTGGTTTTCAGATGACAGGGAAGGTCTTAAACAGGAGGAGGTGTAGCATTGACAGGAAGGGGTGGGTCATATTTAAATTAGGGGGTGCATGAGTTTAGTCAGGACTAGGGCAGCACAAAACCTAAATACACCACTTAGCATAATGCAGAAGATAATTCACCGTAAGAAACAGAACATGGGACCATCAATGGTGGAGCAAATCATGAAGTATTTACTCATCAGTACTCATTAGAATTTATGTAATATTCAGTCCTAAAATAATATATATATAAAATACTCTATGAATGATTGTCAGGCTACATAGATTGTTCTGCCTCATATAAATTGAACCAACTGCATCCTTAAGCATTTGTTCTGTTCAAAATTGTGTAAAAAACGCTAACACTGGTCAATAGAATAGAATCTGTAGACCATCGTACCATGCAAGAGGTGGCACCGAAGGCACCAGCGCAGATCATGGAGGATTGAATTTTGGTTCCGAAGTATCTCTGGCACTGAGTGTTGGTAAGAAGAGGAAGGGCCGTCTGCTGGAGTTTAGCTGGCTTAGCTTTTGCTGAGAGAGAAATGGAGAAGAATTATATAAGCTCTAGACATCTTTATGCACAACCCTCTGTAGGAGACCACGTTTGTATTCCCAGGTGTTAATCAGGGTAACACTTTGTATTTTTTGCTATTCTAATCCCCTTACTGGCAGCATCGGTGTATCCCCATCCGCTGGTGAGGCATTTTTCTCCCACATTGAAGACATCAGAGGAAGCAGCGAGACACACAGGAGACACGCGGTCATTGAGGGTGGCGGGACTGGAAAGCTTGATCAGAGCGATGTCATTGACAAAGGTCCTGGCGTTGTACTGCGGGTGACTGAAGAACTGAGAAAAGTTATAATAAGGATTAATGTTTTTATAGACTTTAATAAATCAAAATCTTCTTCTGAACTTGTAATAGTTGTTCCTCTGAACCTTCTCAGTTTGTAGTTTAATCTGCTTACTTGTCATCTTTTATTCTTCTATTAACATCATACTGAGAGTTGTCTCCACCTTAAACCGCCATCATATGTTATATTAAGTTGAGGGAAGTGGAAAAAGTCCCTGGTCTAAAAAAGTGATGGAAGTGCCAGAACTCCATGTCACTTGTAAATCAGAGGAAACTCTGCTGACAATTTGAACACTTACGTTGGCCATGCCACTGCTTTAAACAATGGGACACAAGGGGGTAAGCAACCTCAGCACACCAGCTTTGGTTAAACTATAAATTACAGAAGGCATTGCAAGACTCTGGAAGCCACAGACATGACTCCCAGAGGCTGAGGCACGATGGGATTTGCAGTTTCACCACATCTAGAGATCCAAGGTCGGCTACTTCCTGGCTAGATGATGATGATGGATGTCCTCCAGCCAGGAAAAAAGGCGGCCTCTATCCAACTTGCTACAGCTTCTAATGCACATTGTGTGAAGCTCACTGTGTTCAGTGAAATCAAAGTAAGAAATTACAATCAAGACTGAAGAGAAGGCTGGAGGTCCACTTTAACGGCTTTCCTGCTTCGGGACTCAAGAGGAAACAAAGCCCCATTTATAAGGCACTTGTAGTCTTTAAATGTAATAAGAAATAAGTCTGCCCACCCATACATATATCACTACATTCTCTACATAGGAAGAAAGCTTAGAAGACACATTGATGACACTGATCACCTTCTCACGTCTAAAACATAAAAAAATTTGAGTTCTCCTTTAGTAATAAGAACTTACTCTGCCGACGGACTTGACCTGGATGGGCTCAGCATTGGATAAAAGGTCGAATGCACCCAGGACCACAAGGTCAGAAGATCTGGATGGAAGACAAACATAATAGGTCTTTGGTAAACGGTTCGGTATCATGGTATCTATGGCTTTCAAACTTAACCATATTTGCTCCATACATGGGGAAATGCCTGGCAGTGTCACAGTAATTTAGTAATGGGTCAGAGACTATACTACTCATACTATCCACATCCCTCTACTTTATACAGCCCCCTACCTTCTACATCTTGTAATAATGTGAATTACAGTCAGTTGTAAATTGAATATATGTCTCTATATTGTATCTGATCTATAATCCAGAGGCTCTGAGTGCACATTTGAAAAAAATGATCTTTATTTAGGATGACTCTGGTCTACAAACCAGAGGCTCTGAATAAACAGTTGGATAAATGGTTCTATATTTAGGATGTGTCTGGTCTATAAACCAGAGACTCTGGATGGACAGTTGGATAAATGGCTCTTTATTTAGGATGTATCTGATCTATAAACCAGAGGCTCTGGATGGACAGTTGAATAAATGGTTCTATATTTAGGATGTATCCATTCTATAAGCCAGGGGCTCTGGATGGACAGTTGGATAAATTGTTCTATATTTAGGATGTATCTGGTCTATAAACCAGAGACTCTGGGTGGACAGTTGGATAAATGTCTCTTAATTAAGGATGTATAATAAGCCAGAGGCTCTGGATGGACAGTTGGATACATTTCTCTATATTTAGGATATGTCTGAACTATTAACCAGAGGCTCTGGATGGACAAATCCCCAGTAAAGCATTGCAGTGAAAGTTGACCTTGCAGTAGAATATTATCATATAAGACTCACATGACTTCACAATGGGCAGCAGTGACAACCCAGAGACTGTTGATGACGGAGCCGCCACAAAAGTGGAATCTAGTGCTGTTCTGTGGACGAAGAGTCATGAGGTCATTGCTTTATATATAGAGATTATTTCACCTACCCCATGAAGATTCTCCCCCCATAGAAAACTGAAGAATGTTAAAGTTACAGAGGGGTGCCACTTTGGAGTGGTGCAAAGAAGCTTTACAAAGCCCCAATATTCATTACTAGGGTGTTCTAGAAGACAAATCCAGAGGGAAGATTCGAGGTACATAGATGACATTACCAGTATCTAAAGCTGAACTCCAGACTGATATAAAATACTCCAATTATTGCAAAATCTGAGTATGTATCTTTCGTGGAGAAAATGCTGCTCCATTTTCCCTTTATCCTGCTCACTGGGTTCTTCCTGGAGAAGAGGACCATCCATTCTGGCCTCTGACATTTCCCTTCAGCTTCAGATCACATGACTAATTGTCTAGGCAATCAGACATGCTGCTAACACTGGAAGAAACCTAAAACAGGACCTTCAGCCCTCCTATTGTTATTATTTATCCATGCCAGCAACACTATAGACTTTTCTTTTATTGGAATCTAGGTCCATTTTAGAGAGGTTCTGCCCTTGAGGATAAAAGTTGGAAGAATCTCCACATACCCTCCACCTCTTCGGATGGTGTCTACCTTCTCTGATCACATGTTGATCATCTTCTAGAGGCTTCTAAGGGCCATCTCCTACTCCTTGATGTTCTTTGTTGGGAGACATCTTATCACCTTCCCCTCCCCCCTTTGCTTTATGAAGAGGGTTGTCACTTACCCCTGCCTCCTCCCACTTAGCTTTCCTAGGAGGGCTGTGTTATGTTAAATCTTTCAGTTTGGAATCGACAAGTAAAACATTCAGTCAGTGAAATTCTAAATTGTGTCCATGGGAAGCTCTATATCTGGGGGATGGGGTGGGGGGCGTGTGTTTGAACACAATGGATGACATTCTGACCCAACAGATCCCTAGAAATGAACAATAAACCCAGAAATGTTATAATTTAGAAAGAAAGACAAGATGTGTTATGAGATCATCGTACCTGAATAGACACCTGCCATGGCCAAGAACCAGGGACGGCGTTTTCTCCATTCACAATCCTGGCGTTGTCGGAGATATGAGGCCTGATGGTGGGAACACCGCAACCTGAGAAAAACACATTCTTATTATAACTGCCAGTAATACATTGTTACACATTACCATATAATACAACACAACGTCTGTTTGGGTTTGAAGTCTTTTTTTATCGTTTTTCCACTTCCACTGCTTTCATACGATCCTTAATATAGCAATAAAATAATCAGGGCCAGGCTATCATTGTTTTATCCATAGTGGATGGGAAATTCATTTTTGAAGCTGAATTTAATCCTTTAGAACGTTTCTGTGGTGTGATCAATAAGATAGAGATTGCCACAAGCCTTTCCACATATTCAGATCAATGTACTACGTTGTACATATGCTCTATGAATGTATGTGTCTACAATATTTTATATATATTTTATATATATATATATATATATATATATATATATATATATATATACATATATATATATGTAAAAAAGAAATATATATTATATACAGTGTTCTACAAACATCCAGTACTTGTACTCACCATAGGCTCCGCTGAGCAGGACCAGGCAGGACAGGACCCACAGTGTTGTCATTTTCTGATATTCTTGAGTAAGAGGATGATTGTAAAGTCTGTTCAGCTTATATACGCTCAGTCAGCCAATCAGGGGAGAGCTCCAGGCTTGCTATTAGGACAATTTTAGACCTCCTTATCAGGGAAACTTTAGCAATTGCGTATATTCCACCGACGTGGGCTGGAGGAAAAGATATGAAGAAACAGGTGTTACAGGAGAACGTCACTTATCAAGACTCTCGCTGAGTGATGGAATCTACAATTAGTCCGTGTATCAGAGTACGTCATTTACTCCATATTACCTAAAGAGTAGGGTTTTTTTTACGTTAAGGAACATCAAAAAAATGTATGAATATTGTGGTTCTACATAACAGAATTGTCACCACTAAATACACACAGGTCTTGCATTCCAAGATCTCACCAACGCTTCTCACATGTCTCCTAATAACTAATTCCTCTTCAGTTAGGACAAAATCCATCATAGACCATGGGCTCCCCTCCTTCACTTCGGCTCAGCAGTGTGGGGATCTCACTTTTATTGAAAAGAAGCTTTAGGATACAACAAAGCCATGGGAAATATTGGCACAAACCAGCATTTATTGAATAAAAACCCTAAGATTCAAACAAGACCTAGAGGTTTAAGCTTAGTGGATTTAACTGGCTGGATGTCAGTGGAGAGTTTTTATGAGTCTAATGCCAATGTCTACCATTTTCTGTCTTTGTTTTGTTGTGGATGTGTTAGTGGTGAGCTGGTGGTCTAGGCAGACTTCAGAAAGATTATTTCACTTTAATTGTTAGTGGGAGATATTCTGTTATATTATGCCAGAAGTAGAAGCAGAGTGATCTCCACCCCCACAGTGCCTGCATAGTTCTGGTGTAACATCATTTATCAGAGATGAAGGAGACAGCAACAGAGGACTTGTGAAGCCCCCCCACTGACCTCCAACAGATGGGGTACTGACGACCAAGTACAAATGGTATGGGAAACTTTTTATCTCTACAGATATGGTTTTATCTCTTATATGAAATAAAGAGTGGATATTATTGAAGATGAGGAACATCTCCAAAGTCAATGGATATTGTGGTTCAACAATACAGAATTTTCACAAATAAACGCACAGAAATCTTGGATTCCAGGATCTCACCAATACGTCTCACATGTCTCCTAAGGACCCCATAACTAATACATTTTCAGTTAGAAGAAATTATATCATTGACCATGGGCTTCCCTCCTCCACCATGTCTCAGTGGTATAGGGATCCCACCTTTTTTTAGAAGAAGCTCAATATAACAAAGGGAAATAATGGCACATACCAGCATTTGTTGAATAAAACTCTAAGGCGGGGTTCACACCATTGCGAATTGAATGCAGGATCCCCGCATAAAATTCACAATAGCAGGAGATTTTGATCGGCTCTCTGTGGAGCAGGTTCACATATCTCCGCAGCAGGTCCGGTGCCTCTTTTGGTCTGTTTCAGGTACGAATTCAGTCCAAAATTCGGGCTGAAATCAGACCTGAAATGGCGACCCAGCACGCGCTGGGCCCCTGCAGTGAGACGGATCCGTCTTAGGTGTGAACCGAGCCTAAGATTCAACATGCAGATGGCACCAATCTTTTTGTGCCTTGGCCTGAATGAGCTAGCTGTCACAGCCACAACATGCTTCAACGCACGCAAAAAGGCATGAGCTGCAGCACTCTGCTTTGCTTTGTAAATTGACCTTTAATTGGCCCCCAGCTAAATATACACATATGAGGTGTTAAAATATGTATATATATATGGAAATATGGGGGGCCACTTGTAAAAGTAATGCAGTCTTTGTTGTTTTTCAAAATCAAGAAAACAAAGCAGCTTTCTTCAGCTAAAGTATACACAAACAGTCCTTAATTCTGAACGTTCTTGAAGAACAACACTATTGGCTCACCGCCACTATACCAGTCCCACACCAGGGTTTGGGGTTCCCATCTGATTCAGTGTACAGGAAAAAACGCAGGAGCTTAACAAACAATATTTTGATCACAATACAGTCCACACTTCCTCACAGACAGGCACTGATTCCTTCATGATCCTTTTCAGGTCTCCCCTGCTGGCAGGTTAACCCTTTTGGTACCAGGTCCCTGTAATCAGGGTCTCACAACTCCTTCTGAGCCTCCAAATTCTGGGTCCTAACTGAGGACTGAGTGCACTGTAAGCCAGATTTCTTCTCTCCAAGTGAACTTCCCCAGAACGGCTCACCCTGCATGCCCTCTACATGTTGGTGGCTAGTGGAAATTGGCCTCTACATGTTTATGGCCAGTGGAGATTTCCCCTACATGTTTGTGGCCAGTGGAGATTGCCCCCTACCTGCTTGTGGTCAGTAGAGATTGCCCCCAACATGTCTTTGGTCAGTGATAGATTGACCTTACATATTGGTGGGCAGTGGAGTTTACACCATATATATTGGTGGTCAGTGGAGATTGCCCTTTACATATTGGTGCCCCACATAGCATTTCCGTTAGTAGTCAGTACCCACATTTGCTGGTGGTCAGTGGAAGCTTCACAGGTCCTTCACTGCTGTCTCTCATCTCCCTCATCCCAGCTGCACACCAGAACAATGCAGGCACTGTTGGGCTGGAGATCATTCTGCTTGTACTTCTGGCATACAACAGAATATGTCCCTCTAACAAACAGAATGAGAGACTCTTTCTGAAGTCTTGCTAGATGACCTAGGTGCCTGGGACTAGTGACACCAATGCCTGGAACATCTAGTAATATGAACAAATGAAGTAGTCATGATCCCAGGTGGGCCCATGCTTGCCTGTCACACCAGCTCCTCGCTGTAAATTCCACAACATAACAAAGACAGCTAATGGCACAAATAGGCATTCGATTAATGAAACTCTCCATTGACATTCAGCAGGATACAATCAGAAAATTTAAACCTCTATGTCTTAGTTGAAACTTAGAGTTTTAACAAATGCTGGTTTCCCTTTGTTATGTTGTATGGTGGGATATCTTTTAAATAAAAGTGATAAGTGGAGGGGGGGAGCTCTTGGTCCATAAGGGATTTTGGTTTAACTGAAAAGGAATTGGTTATGGAGTCCTTAGAAGACATGTGAGAAGAATTGGTGGGATCCTGGAACTCAAGATCTGTGAGTGTTTAATGGTGAAAATTTCTGTTATGTAGAAAAACAATATTCATTAATTTTTTAGATGTTCCTCCACGTAAAAAAAAAAAAAAAAAGACTTTTTAGGTAATATGGAGTAAATGACGTACTCTGATACATGGACTAATTATAGATTACATCACTCAGCGAGAGTCTGGATAAGTGACGTTCTCCTGTAACACCTGTTTCTTCATATCTTTTCCTCCAGCCAACGTTGGAGGAATATCAGGGTTTGCTAAAGGTTGCTTGATAAGGAGGCCTAAAATTGTCATAATAACAAGCCTGGAGCTCTCCCCTGATTGGCCGACTGAGCGTATATAAGCTGAACAGACCTTACAATCGTCCTCTTACCCAAGAAAAGCAGAAAATGGCAACACTGTGGGTCCTGTCCTGCCTGGTCCTGCTCAGCGGAGCCTATGGTGAGTACATGTACTGGATGTTTTTGGCACAATGTCATTATTATAATCTATATGTTTTTACAGATATTATACATAGGATATATTTTAGACACCCACATTCATAGAGCGTATGTAATGTAGTACATTGATCTGATTATATGGAAGACTTAGCGATCTCCATCATAGTGATCACATCGAAGAACCGTTCTATAGGATTCATTTCAGCTTCCAAAATGAACTTCCCCTCCACTATGGATAAGACAATGAAACAAGCACTACTGGACAATATATGGCCGGGATAGCCTGGCTCTGGTTATATTACTATATTTTTTATTAAATAGATAAAAACAAGTAAAAAAAAAAAGAAAATCCACCTTATTATCGATCATATGTAGACAAAGTGCAAAGGCGATAACTGAAACTTAATGACCATACATACGTTGTGTTGTATTATATGGTGGTGTGTAACAATGTATTACTGGCAGTTATAATAAGAATGTGTATTTCTCAGGTTGCGGTGTTCCCGCCATCAGGCCCTTCATCTCCGGCTTTGCCAGGGTTGTGAACGGTGAAAACGCCGTCTCTGGTTCTTGGCCATGGCAGGTGTCTCTTCAGGTACGATCGTTTCTTACCACATTTTTAATCTTGTTGTCTAAATTGTAACATTTCTTGGTTTTAATGTCATTTCTAGGGATCTGTCAGCTCAGAATGTCATCCATTGTGTATAAACATACCCCCCTCCCCCATCCCTCAGATCTATGTCTTACTATAGACACAATTTAGAGTTTCACTGACTGAATGTTTTAATTTTCAATTCCTAACTGAAAGATGTAGTGTTGCACAGCCCTGTTAGAATAGTGAAGTGAGAGGAGGCAGAGGTAGGTGACAACCCTCATCGAAAAATAAAATAAAGGTGGGGGGGTGGTAGGGGTGGAGAAGATGTGTCCCACCAAAGAACATTAAGGAGCAGAAGATGGCATTTAGAAGCACCTAGTACATTAGAGGGGGAGGGTATGTGGAGAGGTTTCCCTCTTTTATCTCTAAGGGGTAGGTGAAATGATCTGTATATAAAGCGATGATCTTATGACTCTTCTCCCACAGGACTACACTGGAATGCACTACTGTGGTGGCTCCGTCATCAACAATCTCTGGGTTGTCACTGCTGCCCACTGCCCAGTCAGGTGAGTCTTATATAATAATATTCTACTACAAAGTCAGCATTAACTGCAATGCTTCACTGGTCATCTGTACATCCAGAGCCTCTGGTTTATAGACTAGATACATCCTAAATATAGAACCATTTATCCAACTGTCCATCCAGATCCTCAGGTTTATAGATCGGATCTATCAAAAATATAGAACCATTTATCCAACTGTCCATCCAGAGCCTCTTTTTTGTAGACCAAATAAAATATAGAGTCATATATCCAATTCACAACTGACTGTTATCTCTCTTTTTTTCAAGATATAGACGGGGTAGAGTTTGTAGAAACTAGAGATATGTAGATAATACGGGTGGTATAGTCTTGTACCCATTACTATTCTACTGTGAAGAAATGACTTTTCACTGCTAAACATGTATGGAGCGCAGAAGGTTGAGTCTGAAAACCATAGTCACCACAACACCCAATCACTTCCCAATGACCTGCCATGTTTTTCTTCCATCCAGATCTTTCCACCGTGTGGTCCTGGGTGAATTTGACCTTTACTCCAATGCTGAGCCCATCCAGGTCAAATCCATTGGCAGAGTAAGTTCTTATTATTGAAGGAGAATTTTTTTAAAGATTTAGATGTGAGAAGGTGATCAGTGTCATCAATGTGTCTTCTAAGCTTTCCTCCTGTGTAGAGATTGTAGTGATATATGTATGGGTGGGCAGACTTATTTCTTAATGCATTTAAAGGCCGTGCTCCCTCCATGGTCATGGCACACAGATTGGGACTTGTAGTATTCACAGATATGGGATGGAGTTCTGAAGATCCTACAAGACATTTCTTCCTCTCTGTTATTTTCATTTGTAAAAGAATACAAATAAATAACGAAAAAAGTTAACTTCAATTAAAAAGACCTGAATATAGATGATAGAATTTCTGCATGTACTGAGGTCCTCTGGTTTGTTAAGAGGGATCATCTAGGCACAAGGTGTGTGCTCCAAGACTACAAGTGGTCCTATATATGGGGCTTTGTTTGCTCCCGGGTCCTGAAGCAAAAGAGTCAATAAAGCTGATCCAGCCATTGATTCAGACTTGCACAGTTGTACCGACTCCTCTCCTTTACTGAAATTTCTTACTCTGATTTCACTGCACACTTCGAGCTTCTCACAATGTGCATTTGAAGCTGCAGTAAGTCAGATGGAGTTCCGCCTCATTTCCTGGACGGAGGTCATCCACCATCATCTTGTGCAGGAGTAGGCAACCTTAGATCTCTAGCTGTGGTAAAACTACAAATCCCATCATGCCTCAGCCTCTGGGAATTATGTCTGTGTCTGTCAGAGTCTTGCAATGCCTCATGGGATTTGTAGTTTCTTCACAGCTGGAGTGCCAAGGATACCTATCACTGTGCCCTTTTTTGCTTGTGGAATGTCCAAAGTAACTGCTTGGGCCCTTTAATTGTCAGCTGAGATTCCTCCGATGTACAAGTGACATGGAGTTCTGGAACATTTATCACTTTTTAGATCGAGAACTTTTTCAGCTTTCCGCAACTTAAAATAACATATGATGGCGGTTTAAGGTGGAGACAACTCTCAGTATAATGTAATAGGAGAATAAAAGATGACAAGTAAGCAGATTAATCTACAAATTGAGAAGATTCATTGATCCTTAATATAATGTTTCTCAGTTCTTCAGACACCCCCAGTACAATGCCCAGACTGCTGAGAATGACATTGCCCTGATCAAGCTTTCCAGTCCTGCCACCCTCAATGACCGCGTGTCCCCTGTATGTCTTGCTGCTTCATCTGA
Organism: Aquarana catesbeiana; assembly: GCF_042186555.1. Lineage (NCBI taxonomy): Eukaryota > Metazoa > Chordata > Amphibia > Anura > Ranidae > Aquarana > Aquarana catesbeiana. The sequence continues at coordinate 6,619,683 of NC_133324.1, read as the reverse complement.
TGTCTTCAGAGACCTCTTACTGAAGAATCCTTTGTAAAGTAAAGGGAATCCCATCTTAGAGAGTTATGACATGTGCCCCCCTGAAAAATTCAGCTATCCTGCTGTTCCAGTGATATCATAAAAATTTGGAACATCGCTATCTGTCCCAATGGCCACCAAGACCAACTGAGATGATGAATCCTCCCAGAGAGGACACAGACAGCAGTTTCCTTGGTGGCCCCCTGTACTGGTGAACTAGTGGCAAATGCCCTTTTTCCTTTTGTTAAAGTGGCTCTTCATGGACATCGGATTGTCACTCGGTGGTACGACTCATTAATGTACATGTACAATTTTTTTTTACCAATTTCCATTTCATGAATTTATGAAGACTGACATAATAATAACATTTCCCTTGGCCGGCATTCCACTTTTTGTCTCTCCAGAATATAAAAGTTTGACTCAGAAGTCTCCAATGAAGTGGTGACATGTAGGAACACTAAATACCTTGGTTTATGAAAGTTTTTTTTGGTAGAATAAATTATTATTTGAAATTTTTGAAAAAAAAAAAAAACAACAGAGAAGTTACACAAAGAAGCATCATAAGGTGGAAAAACTGCCAAACATTTCCAGTAAAAATGGGGCAAGATATCAGTTTCAGTCTGGTATGGACAGGCATCACAATGACACGGCCATAAAATGGTCTTCTGTGGAGAACTATACATAAAGATGTCTAGAGGTTAAATATGTCAGTTGCTGTCCATCTTATACATTAATCCATCTTCTCCCTTTCCCTCTCAGCACTAGCTGAACCAGCTAAACTTCAGCAGGTGGCTCTTCCTCTTCTGACAACACTGACTGCCAGAAATACTTTGTCCCCAGAATCGAGGCCTCCATGATCTGCGCTGGTGCCTCCGGTGCCTCCTCCTGCAAAGTAAGATGATCTACAGACTTCTTTTGACCAGCTTTTAGCTTTCTTCAGTCATCTTGTTGGACAGAACCATAGCTTATGGATCCAAACATCTCTAATGTGGGTCACTTTATATGAGGCAATAGAGGGGGTTTTGGGGACTTTGAATGAGAAGCATGATAACATGCATCTCCATCCCTAATCAGGTACATAAAGAAAGCGTGTCGGGACTTTAAATGAGGTGTGTATATTGTAGCTAATCGAAGGAGTCAAAGTGAAAACATGAACAAGTATTTATTTATTTGCCATGATCGAGTAGGTACATAGCAGACAATACATGCAATAGTGGCACATAATATAACAAATCATGTATCCAAGTCATTTACATGTTACATTAGCATGAATAGAATATACAATAATATTGTCCTCAATAATAAAAAATCACTATAATATAACAGTTATAATCCAACGTATTGCCTGGATCCAAAGACCATGTAAGTATGTGTGCGTTGCATCTAGGTTAAGCTCGACGCGTTTCATGAGATCTATCCAATCATCAGGGACGGATGCATGATACATCTATAAGGAGAGGTAAGTATATCAAAATCAACCATTCATGTACAAGAATTTGGAAAAGAAAGAATATACATACAGGGAGGATAAAGTAGTCATCCCTGTAAGACTCAGATATCTGCTTAGTGTGAGCTTAGTGTGAGTTTTTTTGCAGCCCTAGCACACTGGCGGTGTGTTTGTTTCACACTAAGCACCTTTAAAGTCCCGACCCTCTTTCTTTATGTACTTTACATGAGGCAGGGCAGTTTGTAGACAAACAATCATACATAGAGTATCATTAGGGGTGTTGCTAGGTGGAAAAAAGACCAGGGGCTTCAGCCTGGAGGTAAAGGGGGGATGTGAGTGAGGTGGGGTGGTCGGGGGGTGGGTTTGGGGAGGGTGATAGGCTCACTTGCTTAACAATGACCCACACTGGCCTATCTGACATAAACTGACCTACCTGACACATACACTGACCTACCTGACATACATGATTGACCTACCTGACTGACCTACCTGACATACATGACTGACCTATCTCACATACACAGATTGTTGCTGCTTAGTGCTTAGCCTTACCTGTAGTGTGCGAGTACACTCATCCTGGGCCCCGGCATTCACCACCACTCAGACAGCCCTGCAGGCACCAGAAAGCCATAGCCAGGATAGAAGAGCCGCCCGCCCATTTACACAGAGTCAGCAGCTCAGCGGGGATCTCCTGGTGCCCAGTGCGGCTGCAGTGCCATTCCCGCCTCCTCCTGGACCTGGCAGCGCCTATGATGGACGTCACGCGTCCCGCGGTCTCGGCATTGGATGAGTGTGACGTCCGTCATAGGAGCCGGGTCCCGGAGGCAGGACTTTTTGTACGTCACTCGGCCACGCTGGCGGGAGATCGTTCCCTGTTGCCGCGGCTCGGGGCTAATAATGCATTTAGGAATTTTGAGACCCGGGGCTTCTTGGGGGCACACTCGGGGCTCCAGCCCCCTTCAGCCCCCCCCCCCCCGACGCCACTAAGTATCATAGATATTATTATTATTCATTATTCAAGTATTACATTAATCCTAATGAGTAGTAAAGAGTGAATAATGAATGATTTGCTCCTTCATTGATGGTTCTGTGCTCTGTTTCATATGGTGGACTATATTCTGCATATCACTGTTGTTGAAACTAACTGGTGAGGGGTTCTTTTAGACCCATTAGTGGTTCATATTTGTGTTTCATGATTTTTTCCAGAGGTCAGGTTCTCCTCTGAGACCCATTGAGTGTCTTTTGTCAAAGAATACTGTATTTAATTAAAATGGCACCAAGCTTGGCCTTGTGGTTGAGCAGTGCCGTCATGGTGTAAATGACCTTATATGGACCCTACAAAGTCCAAGAATTGCCAACTGTGTTATGATGCCGATTAGAACAATAAAGCCATCTTAAAGTTTATTAGTCTATATGAAGATGGGAAGGATTAGAAGCCCTGTCAAGTTTTTCTGCTATCCAATGGCTCCCTTCATAATATCTCCACTCACTTGACCCCGTCAAACCCAATAATAATAATACTTAATATCAATTATGGCTTTCCTTTAGTGTATGGTAACCTCAAAAGAAAATATTTGGGACTACATTGCTTTGCCTCTCATGACCCAAATACTGATTCCATTTCTGATATAATGAATTGAATCCACACTCAGGTTGGAGTTATGTTCTATTGTAAGTAGATAATATTGTGTTGTGACTCCATAGTTCTGTCTATATTAACCTCTTCCATCCCAGCCTCCGATCCCTTTAACTGGGGATTTATGCTTCGGAGGCAGGAAGGAATTACTGATTGCTTAATCACCGTGATTGGCAGTCACAATGGTCACATTATCAGGATCCAATCTCAGCAGCTCCCAATTATTACTAGAGAAGAGGATCTGTCTATGATAGCTTGGTCAATGTGTTGGGAGCACGTAGCGAGCGCACTCTCAGCACAGACACTTTGGACATCCATGGACGCATATGTGCGGTGTGTGAGTGTTAAAGCACAAACTCTTTGCAGCCACACATAAGCTTTATGTGGGTAGCAAGTGGTTTATTAAAATGACAGATGATTATTTGAGAACTCTTTTGTAATTCCCAAATTTGCTCCCTTTCAGGGTGACTCAGGTGGACCCCTTGTGTGCCAAAGGAATGGAGCCTGGACCCTGGCTGGAGTTGTGTCTGCGGGCAGCCCGACCTGTTCTCCATCTTCTCCCGGAATCTACGCCCGCGTGGCCTCCGTCAGATCCTGGGTGGACCAGACTGTTGCCGCTAACTAAATACCATCCAATTTCCTTTTTCTACTCAATAAAGTACCTTTTTTATTAATATATGGCTGTGAGTTTTCTTAAGATTCATAAAGTCACAGCTCCACCTCTGAACAAATCACCACCCCCTTCACAGCTCCACCTCTGAACAAATCACCACCCCCTTCACAGCTCCACCTCTGAACAAATCACTACCCCCTTCACAGCTCCACCTCTGAGCAAATCACCACCCCCTTCACAGCTCCACCTCTGAGCAAATCACCACCCCCTTCACAACTCCACCCCTGAGCAAATCACCACCCCCTTCACAGCTCCACCTCTGAGCAAATCACCACCTCCTTCACAGCTCCACCTCTGAGCAAATCACCACCCCCTTCACAGCTCCACCTCTGAGGAAATCACCACCCCCTTCACAGCTCCACCTCTGAGAAAATCACCACCCCCTTCACAGCTCCACCTCTGAACAAATCACCACCCCCTTCACAGCTCCACCTCTGAGCAAATCACTACCCCCTTCACAGCTCCACCTCTGAGCAAATCACCACCCCCTTCACAACTCCACCTCTGAGCAAATCACCACCTCCTTCACAGCTCCACCTCTGAGCAAATCACCACTTCCTTCACAGCTCCACCTCTGAATAAATCACCACCCACTTCACAGCTCTCACCTCTGAACAAATCACCACCCACTTCGCAGCTCCACCTCTGAGCAAATCACCACCCACTTCACAGCTCCACCTCTGAGCAAATCACTATCTTCTTCACAGCTCCACCTTTGAACAAATCACCACCCCCTTTACAGCTCCACCTCTGTGCAAATCACCACCCCCTTCACAGCTCCACCTCTGAGCAAATCACCACCCCCTTCACAGCTCCACCTCTGAACAAATCACCACCCCCTTCACAGCTCCACCTCTGAACAAATCACCACCCCTTTACAGCTCCACCTCTGAGCAAATCACCACCCCCTTCACAGCTCCACCTCTGAACTAATCACCACCCCCTTCACAGCTCCACCTCTGAGCAAATTGCCTTCACCTGTCCTGGGTGGTGGACGACCTTGCCCCGGTACTGATGAGGTGGCTCAACTGGACCCCATCACTACAATCAGCATGGAAGACTGAAATGGTAGCTGATATAGTGATATAGTTAATACTCTCATAGGTAGGGTAATATGCCAAAAAGGTGTACTATGTAAAATTATCCAATTATCCTTTTTGAATGTATTAAGGCTTTATTAAGCCCCCTCTCCAAGAAAATCAGGGCCTTTTGCTACCCCTTTTCTGCTGTTATTTTGTCCTATTTGTTGCTTGCTTCACGATTTAAAAAAAAAAAAAAAAACATCTTCAAAGTTGTGGGCATGTTCTGTAAATTAAATGACGCAAATCCTCAAACAATCTGAGAAATAGATAATAGCCAACATTTCACGGTCTGTATATCTGTTTCTTCAGGGCTTGTTTGCTCCATAACTAGCTCAAAATCTTAAAGAAAATATCTTGGGACATCCGAATTAAGGGGAGACCAAAAAAGATAAATCACACCCTGGACAAGATGTCGCATGAAGAGCACCATCAAAAACAAGTCAGATGGACTCCTTATATTCAAAGGCAGGGAAGGTTCCCCAAAGTGAATGATTCATTGCCTCCATGTATATAGGAAAACTATCATCATTGAATAGCCACTCCTTATTTAGATGGACACTGCACCTGTGAGTCTCCCCCCTGCACAAAATGCTGCTTTCATTAATACAGGCTTAACTTGCCCTCCTGAAACTGTTCCAAGCAATAAATCACAGTGAAGATCTATTTGGTATCTACTAGGGATGAGCCGAACACCCTCCTGTTCGGTTCAGAGCAGAACATGCGAACAGGCAAAAAATTTGTTCGAACACGTGAACACCGTTAAAGTCTATGGGACACGAACATGAATAATCAAAAGTGCTCATTTTAAAGGCTTATATGCAAGTTATTGTCATAAAAAGTGTTTGGGGACCCGGGTCCTGCCCCAGGGGACATGGATCAATGCAATTTTTTTTTAAAAACGGACGTTTTTTCGGGAGCAGTGATTTTAATAATGCTTAAAGTGAAAGAATAAAAATGAAATATTCCTTTAAATATCATGCCTGGGGGGTGTCTATAGTATGCCTGTAAAGTGGCGCATGTTTCCCGTGTTTAGAACAGTACCACAGAAAAATGACATTTCTAAAGGAAAAATTGTCATTTAAAACTGATCGCGGCTGTAATGAATTGTCAGGTCTCGGCAATATAGATAAAACTCATTGAAAAAATGAGCATGGGCCCCCCCCAGTCCATTACCAGGCTCTTAGGGTCTGGTATGAATATTAACGGGAACCGCGAACCAAAATTTAAAGAAAAATGGCGTAGGGGTCCCCCCAAAATCCATACCAGACTCTTATCCGAGCATGCAACCTGGCAGGCCACAGGAAAAGAGGAGAAGATGAGTGGACATCGTGGGACATTTTTATTTTTTAATAAAGGACTTGTTCCAAGCTGTGTTTTGTCGTTTTTAACATTTTTGACACTTTTTTTGTGAAATGGTAGGGGTACTTGTACCCATTACCAATTCACACAGGGGGGAGGCTGGGATCTGGGGTCCCCTTGTTAAAGGGGTCTTCCAGATTCCAATAAGCCCCCCGCCCGCAGACCCCCACAACCACCGGGCAAGGGTTGTGGGGATGAGGCCCTTGTCCCCATCTACCCCAAAGCACCCTCCCCATGTTGAGGGTATGTGGCCTGGTATGGTTCAGGAGGGGGGGCACTCTCTCATCCCCCCTCTTTTCCTGTGGCCTGCCAGGTTGCGTGCTTGGATAAGAGTCTGGTATGGATTTTGGGGGGGGCTCCTACACCATTTTAAAAAAAAATTGGCGCAGGTTTCCCCTTAATTTCCATATCAGACCTGAAGGGCCTGGTATGGATTTTAGGGGGACCCCCACGCCATTTTTTTTATAAATTTTGGTTCGCGGTTCCCCTTAAGATCCAAAGGGCCTGGTAATTGGCTGGGGGGGGGCCATGCTAATTTTTTCAATTAGTTTTATCTATATTGCCGAGACCCGACAATACATTACAGCCGCAATCAGTTTTCTATGACAATTTTTCCTTTAGAAATGTAATTTTGCTGTCAGACTGTTCTAAACACAGGAAAGATGTGCCACTTTACAGGCACACTATAGACATCCCCCAGGTACGATATTTAAAGGAATATTTCATTTTTATTGTTTCACTTTAAGCATTAAAAAAATCACTGCTCCTGAAAAAACGGCCGTTTAAAAAAAAAAAAATTGCATTGATCCATGTCCCCTGGGGCAGGACCCAGGTCCCCAATCACTTTTTATGACAATAACTTGCATATAAGCCTTTAAAATGAGCACTTTTGGTTTTTTTATGTTAGTGTCCCATAGACTTTAACGTGTGTTCCGGCGGCTTTCGAATTTGCCCCGAACACATCAGTGATTTTAATGATGCTTAAAGTGAAACAAGAAAAATGAAAAATTCATTTTAAATATAGTGCCTGGGGGGTTCCTTAGTCTGCCTGTAAAGTGGCGCATCTGTACTGTGTATAGAGCCTGCTGCAGCAAATATGGCATTTCTAAAGAAGAAGAATGACATTTATATTGACTCGCGGTTGCAAGCCATTGCCGGCAACAGAAAAACATGAAAAAATGTTGTGGGATCCCCCCAAAGCATCCATATCAGACCCTTATTCGAGCATGTAGCCCAGTAGGCCAGGAAAGGGGGGGACGAGCGAGCGCCCCCCCCTCCACTCTGAACCATACCAGGCCACATGCCCTTAACATGGTATGGACTTTAAGTAGGAAAAGTACGCCTGAACAAAATGTTCCCCTTCTCCCTTTTGTGTCTTTGTCCTTTCAATAAAGCTTTGAGCCTGTGAACTCTTTTTTCCTTCCCTTATCCCTCTTTTCTATACCCGTCACACCCATTCTTTGTTGGAATGCTTGAGTGGTTTGTTTTGGTTACAGTGCCATATAGGACGCGTGGGACAAGGGTCTAACTCAGGCACTTCTCGTCTGAGATTGTGCCTCTAGGTGTTTCAGTGGTACCTTAGGGGGCCACACAATGCTTCTGGGGCAAAGCGGTGTCATGTGTGACGTGAATGCGTGACGTGGTGGTTCGGGGGAACTTTGCTCCACACAACACGTCAGGCATCATACCACAAAGTGAATGTTTAAGGACTGCATTAAAAAAAAAAAAAATCAATATATATATATTTATGTAGCACGTTTTTACAACTAGGCCCATAGCAGAAATGTAAAAATTGCTCTGCCCCACAGGAGGTGTACGGGGGGGGGGAGGGGTGAACTGGTCACACACAATGAAACAGAAGGAGAGGAGTCACAAACTGTCACCACCTAAGGTAATTGAAAGATTTGATATTCTTTTACACATCTCATTTATATCGTTCGTTTAATATGTTTTTTTGTTTATTTTATGAATTCATGAATCTTAAGAAAACCCCACAGCCATATATTAATATAAAAGTTACTTTATTGAGTAGAAAAAAGGACATTGGATGGTATTTAGTTGGCGGCAACAGTCTGGTCCACCCAGGATCTGAGGGAGGCGACGCGGGCGTAGATTCCGGGAGAAGACGGAGAACAGGTCGGGCTGCCCGCGGACACAACTCCAGCCAGGGTCCAAGCTCCGTTCCTTTGGCACACAAGGGGCCCATCGGAGTCACCCTGAAAGGGAGCAAATTTGGGAATGATAAAAGAGTTCTCAAATAATCATCTGTCATTTTAATAAATCACTTGCTACCCACATAACGTTTATGTGTGACTGCAAAGAGTTTGTGCTTTAACGATCACACACCACACATATGTGTCCATAGATGTCCAAAGTGTCTGTGCTGAGAGTGCGCTTGCTACATGCTCCCAACACAGTGACCAAGCTATCATAGACAGATCCTCTTCTCTAGTTATAATTGGGAGCTGCAGTGGTTGGATCCTGATCTTGTGACCATTGCAAATGCCAATCACAGTGGTCAAGCAATCAGTAATTCCTTCCTGACTGCGAAGCATAAATGCCCAGTTAAAGGGATGGGAGGCTGGGTTGGAAGAGGTTACTATAGACAGAACTATGGAGTCATGACACAATATTATCTACTTACAATAGGACATAACTCCAACCTGAGTGTGGATTCAATTCATTATATCAGAAATGGAATCAGTATTTGGGCCATGAGAGGGAAAGCAATGTAGTCCCAATTATCTTCTTTTGAGGTTACCATACACTAAAGAAAAGCCATAATTGATATTAAGTATTATACAGTATTGGGTTTGATGGGATCAAGTGAGTGGAGATGCTTCCCATCCTTCCCTTCTTAATATAGACTAATAAACGTTAAGATGCTTGGCCTTGACCAAGCTTGGCCTTGTGGTTGAGCAGTTGAGCAATCTTTGTTCTAAGCGGCTTCATAACACAATTGCCGATTCTTGGACTTTGTAGGGTCCACGTAAAGTCATTTACACACTGATGACACTGCTCAACCACAAGGCCAAGCTCGGTGCCATTTTAATTAAATACAGTATTCTTTGACAAAAGACACTCCATGGGTCTCAGAGGAGAACCTGAACTCTGTAAAAAAAATCATGAAACATAAATATGAACCACTAATGGGTCTAAAAGAACCCCTCACCAGTTAGTTTCAACAACAGTGATATGCAGAATATAGTCCACCATATGAAACAGAACACAGAACCATCAATGGAGGAGCAAATCATTCATTATTCACTCTTTACTACTCATTAGGATTAATGTAATACTTAATTCAATAATAATATCTATGATACTCTATGTATGATTGTTAGTCTACAAACTGCCCTGCCTCATATAAAGTGACCCACATTAGAGATGTTTGGATCCATAAGCTATGGTTCTGTCCAACAAGATGACTGAAGAAAGCTAAAATCTGGTCAAAAGAAGCCTGTAGATCATCTTACCTTGCAGGAGGAGGCACTGGAGGCACCAGCGCAGATCATGGAGGCCTCGATTCTGGGGATAAAGTATCTCTGGCAGTCAGTGTTGGTCAGAAGAGGAAGAGACACCTGCTGAAGTTTAGCTGGTTCAGCTAGTGATGAGAGAGAGAAAGGGAGAAGATGGATTAATGTATAAGATGGACAGCAACTGACATATTTAACCTCTAGAGTGACATCTTTATGTATAGCTCTCCACAGAAGACCATTTTATGACCATGTCATTGTGATGCCTGTCCATACCAGACTGAAACTGATATCTTGCCCCATTTTTACTGGAAATGTTTGGCAGTTTTTCCACCTTATGACGCTTCTTTGTGTAACTTCTCTGTTGTTTTTTTTTTTTATCAAAAATTTCAAATAATAATTTATTCTAAGAAAAAAAACTGGCATAAGCCGAGGTATTTAGTGTTCCTACATGTCACCACTTCATTGGAGACTTCTGAGTCAAACTTTTATAATCTGGAGAGTTTAAAAAGTGGAATGCAGGCCAAGGGAAAGGTTATTATTATGTCAGTCTTCATAACTAGGCCTCAATAAATGAAAAGGAAATTAGGAAAATAAATTAATAACCACCGAGTGACCATCCAATGTCCATGAAGAGCCCCTTTAACAAAAGGAAAAAGGGCATTTGCCACTAGTTCACCAGTACAGGGGGCCACCAAGGAAACTGCTGTCTGTGTCCTCTCTGAGAGGATTCATCATCTCAGTTGGTCTTGGTGGCCATTGGGACAGATAGCGATGTTCCAAATTTTTATGATATCACTGGAACAGCAGGTTAGCAGAATTTTTTCAGGGGGACACATGTCATAACTCTCTAAGATGGGATTCCCTTTACTTTACAAAGGATTCTTCAGTAAGAGGTAACAGGAAGTAAGGGAAACCTTTCCAGAAAAAAAAATCCACAATATCCAAAACAACAACAAAACAATATTTTGGCTTGGAATACACTTTAATGGAAAAAAAGGATACATTAGGGTTGGATCATGAAGGGTTAAAATGCAATCAATAGAAACAATTTTATTTTTTTAATCATATACCTTAACATTGTAACTCTAATATTTCATTAATGATGCCTGTGAACAGTTTGCAGGCATTGCTCACACAGGAGCCATTGTCTAAGCTCCTGGTGCACAAAACATGCCGTGGGATGGCCATAGCAGGAGAAGAGGACCAAAGCATTGGAGGTAAGTCCTACAATCTTAGACAAAGATTTTTAGGGCATACTTTGAATTGGGCTTTAACCGGTTAATACTAGTTTGTATTTTTGAAGAACATCTAATTTACTTACTGACACCATTGGTTTATCCCCATCTGGTGGTGACACAACTTTCTCCTTCTTTGAAGACATCAGATGAAGCAGCGAGACACACGGGGGACACGCGGTCATTGAGGGTGGCAGGACTGGAAAGCTTGATCAGGGCGATGTCATTCTCATCGGTCTGGGCATTGTACTGGGGGTGTCTGAAGAACTGGGAAACATTGTATTAAGGATTAATTAATCTTCTATGTTTGTAGATTAATCTGCTTACTTGTCATCTTTTATTCTCCTATTACATTATACTGAGAGTTGTCTCCACCTTAAACCACCATCATATGTTATTTTAAGTTGCGGGAAGCTAAAAAAGTTCTCTAAAAAGTGATAAAAGTTCCAGAACTCCATGTCACTTGTACATCGGAGGAATCTCAGCTGACAAGTAAAGGGCCCAAGCCGTTACTTTGGACATTCCACAACCAAAAAAGGCCACAGTGGTAGGTGTCCTTGGCACTCCAGCTGTGAAGAAACTACAAATCCCATGAGGCATTGCAAGACTCTGACAGACACAGACATGACTCCCAGAGGCTGAGGCATGATGGGATTTGTAGTTTTACCACAGCTAGAGATCTGAGGTTGCCTACTCCTGCACACAAGATGATGGTGGACGACCTCCGTCCAGGAAATGAGGCGGAGCGCCATCCGGCTTACTGCAGCTTCAAATGCACATTGTGAGAAGCTCAAAGTGTGCAGTGAAATCAGAGTAAGAAATTTCAGTCCAGGAGAGGAGCCGGTACAACTGTGCAAGTCTGAATCAATGGCTGGATCAGCTTTATTGACTCTTTTGCTTCAGGACCCAGGAGCAAACAAAGCCCCATTTATAGGACCACTTACAGTCTTGGAGCAGCTTGTGCCTAGATGATCCCTCCTATAACAAACCAGAGAACCTCAGTACAAGCAGAAATTCTATCATCTATATTCAGTTCTTTTTAATTGAAATGAGCGTATTTATGTATTTATTCATTTATTTGTATTCCTTCACAAATGAAAATAACAGAGAGGAAGAAATGTCTTGTAGGATCTTCAGAACTCCATCCCATATCTGTGGATACTACAAGTCCCTATATGTGTGCCATGATAATGGAGGAAGCACGGCCTTTAAATGCATTAAGAAATAAGTCTGCCCACCCATACATATATCACTACAATCTCTACATAGGAAGAAACCTTAGAAGACACATTGATGACACCGATCACCTTCTCACATTTAAATCTTTTATAAAATTAGAGTTCTCCTTTAATAATAAGAACTTACTCTGCCGATGGATTTGACCTGGATGGGCTCAGCATTGGAGTAAAGGTCAAATTCACCCAGGACCACACGGTGGAAAGATCTGGATGGAAGAAAAACATGGCAGGTCATTGGGAAGTGATTGGGTGTTGTGGTGACTATGGTTTTCAGACTCAACCTTCTGCGCTCCATACATGTTTAGCACAGTAGTTTAGTAATGGCTACAAGACTATACCACCCATACTATCTACATATCTCTAGTTTCTACAAACTCTACCCGTCTATATCTTGAAATAAAGAGAGATAACAGTCAGTTGTGAATTGGATATATGACTCTATATTGTATTTGGTCTATAAACCAGAGACTCCGGATGGACAGTTGGATAAATGGTTCTATATTTAGGATGTATCTGGTCTATAAATCAGAGGCTCTGGATGTACAGATGACCAGTAAAGCATTGCAGTGAATGCTGACTTTGTAGTAGAATATTATTATATAAGACTCACCTGACTGGGCAGTGGGCAGCAGTGACAACCCAGAGATTGTTGATGATGGAGCCACCACAGTAGTGCATTCCAGTGTAGTCCTGTGGGAGAAGAGTCATAAGATCATCGCTTTATATACAGATCATTTCACCTACCCCTTGGGGATAAAAGTGGGAAACCTCTCCACATACCCTCCCCCTCTAATGTACTAGGTGCTTCTAAATGCCATCTTCTGCTCCTTAATGTTCTTTGGTGGGACACATCTTCTCCACCCCCCACCTTTATTTTAATTTTCGAAGAGGGTTGTCACCTACCCCTGCCTCCTCTTTTCTAACAGGGCTGTGCAACACCTCATCTTTCAATTAGGAGCTGAAAATTAAAACATTCAGTCAGTGAAACTCTAAATTGTGTCTATAGTAAGCCATAGATCTGAGGGATGGGGGAGGGGAGTGTGTTTGTACACAATGGATGACATTCTGAGCTGACAGATCCCTAGAAATGACATTAAAACCCAGAAATGTTACAATTTGGACAACAAGATTAAAAATGTGGTAAGAAACGATCGTACCTGAAGAGACACCTGCCATGGCCAAGAACCAGAGATGGCGTTTTCACAATCCTGGCGTAGTCGGAGATAAGAGGCCTGATGGCGGGAACACCGCAACCTGAGAAAAACACATTCTTATTATAACTGCCAGTAATACATTGTTACACACAACCATATAATACAACACAACGTCTGTTTGGTCATTAAGTTTCAGTTATCGCCTTTGCACTTTGTCTACATATGATCGATAATAAGGCGGATTTTTTACTTTTTTTATCTATTCAATAAAAATAAAATAAAATAACCATATCCAGGCTATCCTGGCCATATATTGTCCAGTAGTTTGCTTGTTCAATTGTCTTATCCATAGTGGAGGGGAAGTTCATTTTGGAAGCTGAAATGAATCCTATAGAACGGTTCTTCGATGTGATCACTAAGATGGAGATTGCCAAGTCTTCCATATAATCAGATCAATGTACTACGTTACATACGCTCTATGAATGTGGGTGTCTAGATTATTTCCTACGTATAGTATCCTTAAAAACATATACAGTAGATTATAAATATTACATTGTGCCAAAAACATCCAGTACATGTACTCACCATAGGCTCCACTGAGCAGGACCCAGGCAGGACAGGACCCACAGTGTTGCCATTTTCTGCTTTTCTTGGGTAAGAGGACGATTGTAAGGTGTGTTCAGCTTATATACACTCAGTCAGCCAATCAGGGGAGAGCTCCAGGCTTGTTATTAGGACAATTTTAGGCCTCCTTATCAGGCAACCTTTAGCAATACCCGATATTCCTCCAACGTTGGCTGGAGGAAAAGATATGAAGAAACAGGTGTTACAGGAGAACGTCACTTATCCAGACTCTCGCTGAGTGATGGAATCTATAATTAGTCTGTGTTTCAGAGTACATCATTTACTCCATATTACCTAAAGAGTAGGGGTTTTTTACATTGAGGAACATATAAAAAATTAATGAATATTGTTTTTCTACATAACAGAAATTTTCACCATTAAACACTCACAGATCTTGAGTTCCAGGATCCCACCAGTGCTTCTCACATGTCTTCCAAGGACTTCATAACCAATTCCTTTTCAGTTAAACCAAAATCCCTTATGGAACAAGAGCTCCCCTCCTCCACTTCTCACTTTTATTTAAAAGATATCCCACCATACAACATAACAAAGGGAAACCAGCACTTGTTGAATAAAACTCTAAGATTCAACAAAGACATAGAGGTTTAAACTTTCTGAATGTATCCTGCTGAATGCCAATGGAGAGTTTCATTAATCTAATGCCTATTTGTGCCATTACCTGTCTTTGTTATGTTGTGGACTTTACAGCGAGGAGCTGGTGTGTGGTGTGACACGCAAGCATGGACCCACCTGGGCTCATGACTACTGCATTTGTTCATATTACTAGATGTTCCAGGCATTGGTGTCACTAGTCCCAGGCACCTAGGTCATCTAGCAAGACTTCAGAAAGAGTCTCTCATTCTGTTTGTTAGAGGGACATATTCTGTTGTATGCCAGAAGTACAAGCAGAGTGATCTCCAGCCCAACAGTGCCTGCATTGTTCTGGTGTGCAGCTGAGATGAGGGAGATGAGAGACAGCAGTGAAGGACCTGTGAAGCTTCCACTGACCACCAACAAATTTGGGTACTGACTACTAACGGAAATGCTATGTGGGGCACCAATATGTAAAGGGCGATCTCCACTGACCACCAATATATAGGGTGTAAACTCCACTGGTCACCAATATGTAAGGTCAATCTATTACTGACCAAAGACATGTTGGGGGCAATCTCGACCACCATCATGTAGGGGGCAATCTCCACTGGCCACAGACATGTAGGGGCAATCTCCACTGGTCATCAACATGTAGAGGGCAATCTCCACTGGCCACCAACATGTAGAGGGCATGCAGGGTGAGCCGTTCTGGGGAAGTCCACTTGGAGAGAAGAGATCTGGCTTACAGCGCACTCAGGATTGGTACGTCCTCATTTAGAACCCAGAATTTGGAGGCTCAGAAGGAGTTGTGAGGCCCTGATTACAGGGACCTGGTACCAAAAGGGTTAACCTGCCAGTAGGGGAGACCTGAAAAGGATCATGAAGGAATCAGTGCCTGTCTGTGAGGAAGTGTGGACTGTATTGTGATCAAAATATTGTTTGTTAAGCTCCAGTGGTTTTTCCTGTACACAGAATCAGATGGGAACCCCAAACCCTGGTGTGGGACTGGTATAGCGGCGGTGAGCCATAGTGTTTTTCAAGAACGTTCAGAATTAAGGACTGTTTGTGTTTACTTTAGCTGAAGAAAGCTGCTTTGTTTTCTTGATTTTGAAAAACAACAAAGACTGCATTACTTTTACAAGTGGCCCCCCATATTTCCATATATATATATACATATTTTAACACCTCATATGTGTATATTTAGCTGGTGGCCAATTAAGGGTCAATTTACAAAGCAAAGCAGAGTGCTGCAGCTCATGCATTTTTGCGTGCGTTGAAGCATGTTGTGGCTGTGACAGCTAGCTCATTCAGGCCAAGGCACAAAAAGATTGGTGCCATCTGCATGTTGAATCTTAGGCTCGGTTCACACCTAAGACGGATCCGTCTCACAGCAGGGGTCCGGTGCGTGCTGGTTCCCCGTTTCAGGTCTGATTTCAGCCCGAATTTTGTACTGAATTGGTACCTGAAACAGACCAAAAGAGGCACCGGACCTGCTGCGGAGATATGTGAACCGGCTCCACAGAGAGCCAGGCAAAATCTCCTGCTATTGTGAATTGGATGCATTCAATTCGCAATGGTGTGAACCCCGCCTTAGAGTTTTATTCAACAAATGCTGGTTTGTGCCATTATTTCCCTTTGTTATATTGAGCTTCTTCTAAAAAAAGGTGGGATCCCTATACCACTGAGCCATGGTGGAGGAGGGAAGCCCGTGGTCTATGATAGCATTTTTTCTAACTGAAAATGAATTAATTATGGGGTCCTTAGGAGACATGTGAGAAGTATTGGTGAGATCCTGGAATCCAAGATTTCTGTGCGTTTATTTGTGAAAATTCTGTATTGTTGAACCACAATATCCATTAATTTTGGAGATGTTCCTCATCTTCAATAATATCCACTCTTTATTTGATATAAGAGATAAAATCAATGGTTACCTACTACCCCCATACCATTTGTAGTTAGTAGTCAGTACCCCATTTGTTCGAGGTCAGTGGGGGCTTCACAGGTCCTGTGTTGCTGTCTCCTTCATATCTGATGTCACACCAGAACTATGCAGGCACTGTGGGGATGGAGATCACTCTGCTTCTACTTCTGGCATAATATAACAGAATATCTCCCACTAACAATCTGAGTGAAATAATCTTTCTGAAGTCTGCCCAGACCACCAGCGCACCACTGACACATCCACAACAAAACAAAGACAGAAAATGGTAGACATTGGCATTAGATTCATAAAAACTCTCCACTGTCATCCAGCCAGTAAAATCCAGAAAGCTTAAACCTCTAGGTCTTGTTTGAATCTTAGGGTTTTTATTCAATAAATGCTGGTTTGTGCCATTATTTCCCATGGTTTTGTTGTAGCCTGGAGCTTTTTTTCAATAAAGGTGAGGTCCCCACACTGTTGAGCCGAAGTGGAGGAGGGGAGCCCATGGTCTATGATGGATTTTGTCCTAACTGAAAAGGAATTAGTTATTAGGAGACATGTGAGAAGCGTTGGTGAGATCTTGGAATGCAAGACCTGTGTGTGTTTAGTGGTGAAAATTCTGTTATGCAGAATGACAATATTCATACATTTTTTAGATGTTCCTTAACATAAAAAAAACCCTACTTTTTAGGTAATATGGAGTAAATGACGTACTCTGATACATGGACTAATTGTAGATTCCATCACTCAGCGAGAGTCTTGATAAGTGACGTTCTCCTGTAACACCTGTTTCTTCACACCTTTTCCTCCAGCCCACGTCGGTGGAATATACGCAATTGCTAAAGGTTTCCCTGATAAGGAGGTCTAAAATTGTCCTAATAGCAAGCCTGGAGTTCTCCCCTGATTGGCTGACTGAGCGTATATAAGCTGAACAGACTTTACAATCGTCCTCATATCCAAGAATATCAGAAAATGGCAACACTGTGGGTCCTGTCCTGCCTGGTCCTGCTCAGCGGAGCCTATGGTGAGTACATGTACTGGATGTTTGTAGAACACTGTAATATATATATACTGTATATAATATATATTTCTTTTTTACATATATATATATATATTTTTTACATATATATATATATATATAAAATATTCTGGACACATACATTCATAGAGCGTATGTAAAACGTAGTACATTGATCTGAATATGTGGAAAGGCTTGTGGCAATCTCTATCTTATTGATCACACCGCAAAACCATTCTAAAGGATTAAATTCAGCTTCAAAAATGAATTTCCCATCCACTATGGATAAAACAATGATAGCCTGGCCCTGATTATTTTATTGTTTATTTTTATTTTTTTAATTCTTAAAATTCTGCTAAATTAAGGATCGTATGAAAGCAAAGTGAAAAGACGATAAAAAAAGACTCCAAACCCAAACAGACGTTGTTTTGTATTATATTGTAGTGTGTAACAATGTATTACTGGCAGTTATAATAAGAACGTGTTTTTCTCAGGTTGCGGTGTTCCCGCCATCAGGCCTCATATCTCCGACAACGCCAGGATTGTGAATGGAGAAAACGCCGTCCCTGGCTCTTGGCCATGGCAGGTGTCTATTCAGGTACGATGATTTCATAACACATCTTATCTTGCTTTCTAAATTATAACATTTCTGGGTTTATTGTCATTTCTAGGGATCTGTCTGCTCAGAATGTCATCCATTGTGTTCAAACACATGCCGCCCACCCCATCCCCCAGAATGTCATCCATTGTGTTCAAACACATGCCCCCCACCCCATCCCCCAGATATAGGACTTCCCATGGACACAATTTAGAATTTAACTGACTGAATGTTTTACTTGTCGATTCCAAATTGAAAGATTTAACATAACACAGCCCTCCTAGGAAAGCTAAGTGGGAGGAGGCAGGGGTAGGTGACAACCCTCTTCATAAAGCAAAGGGGGGAGGGGAAGGTGATAAGATGTCTCCCAACAAAGAACATCAAGGAGTAGGAGATGGCCCTTAGAAGCCTCTAGAAGATGATCAACATGTGATCAGAGAAGGTAGACACCATCCAAAGATCAAAGGTGGAGGGTATGTGGAGATTCTTCCAACTTCTATCCTCAAGGGCAGAACCTCTCTAAAATGGACCTAGATTCCAATAAAAGAAAAGTCTACAGTTTTGCTGGCATGGATAAATAATAACAATAGGAGGGCTGAAGGTGCTGCTTTAGGTTTCTTCCAGTGTTAGCAGCATGTCTGACTGCCTAGACAATTAGTCATGTGATCTGAAGCTGAAGGGAAATGTCAGAGTCCAGAATGGATGGTCCTCTTCTCCAGGAAGAACCCAGTGAGCAGGATTGAAGGGAAAATGGAGCAGATACATACTTAGATTTTGCAATAATTGGAGTATGTTATATCAGTCTGGAGTTCAGCTTTAGATACTGGTAATGTCATCTATGTACCTGGAATCTTCCCTCTGGATTTGTCTTCTAGAAAACTCTAGTGATGAATATTGGGGCTTTGTAAAGCTTCCTTGCACCACGCCTAAGTGGCCCCCCTCTGTAACTTTAACATTGTTCAGTTTTCTATGGGGGGAAGAATCTTCATGGGGTAGGTGAAATAATCTCTATATATAAAGCAATGACCTCATGACTCTTCCTCCACAGAACAGCACTAGATTCCACTTTTGTGGCGGCTCCGTCATCAACAGTCTCTGGGTTGTCACTGCTGCCCACTGTGAAGTCATGTGAGTCTTATGTGATACTATTCTACTGCAAGGTCAACTTTCACTGCAATGCTTTACTGTTTAATAGTGCAGATACATCCTAAATAAAGAGCCATTCATCCAACTGTCTATCCAAAGTCTTTGGTTTATAGACCAGACACACCCTAAATATAGAGCCATTTATCCAACTGTCCATCCAGAGCCTCTGGCTTATAAACCAGACACATCCTAAATATAGAGCCATCTATCCAACTATCCACCCAGAATCTCTGGTTTATAGACCAGACACATCCTAAATATAGAACCATTTATCCAACTGTCCATCCAGAGCCTCTTGTCTAAAGATCAGACACATCCTAAATATAGAGAAATGTATCCAACTGTCCATCCAGAGCCTCTGGCTTATTATACATCCTAAATATAGAGACATTTATCCAACTGTCCATCCAGAGGCGCTGGTTTATAGACCAGACACATCCTAAATAAAGAGCCATTCATCCAACGTTCCATCCAGAGCCTCTGGTTTATAGACCGGAAACATTCTAAATAAAGAGCCATTTATCCAACTATCCACCCAGAGTCTCTGGTTTATAGAATGGATACATCCTAAATATAGAGCCATGTATCCAACTGTCCATCCAGAGCCTCTGGTTTATAGACCAGACACATGCTAAATATAGAACCATTTATCCAACTGTCCATCCAGAGCCTCTGGTTTATAGACCAGACACATGCTAAATATAGAGCCATTTATCCAACTGTCCATCCAGAGTCTCTGGTTTATAGACCAGAGTCATCCTAAATAAAGATCAATTTTTTCAAATGTGCACACAGAGCCTCTGGTTTATAAATAAGATACAATATAGAGACATATATCCAATTTACAACTGACTGTTAATTCACCGTACTACAGGATGTAGAAGGTAGGGGGCTGTATAAAGTAGATGGATGTGGATAGTATGAGTAGTATAGTCTCTGACCCATTACTAAATTACTGTGACACTTCCAGGCATTTCCCCATGTATGGAGCAAATACGGTTACGTTTGAAAACCATAGTTACCACAATACCCAACCGTTTACCAAAGACCTATTATGTTTGTCTTCCATCCAGATCTTCTGACCTTGTGGTCCTGGGCGCATTTGACCTTTTATCCAATGCTGAGCCCATCCAGGTCAAGTCCGTTGGCAGAGTAAGTTCTTATTACTAAAGGAGAACTCTAATTTTTTTTATGTTTTAGACATGAGAACGTGATCAGCATCATCATTGTGTCTTCTAAGCTTTCTTCCTATGTAGAGAATGTAGTGATATATGTATGGGTGGGCAGACTTATTTCTTATTACATTTAAAGACTACAAGTGCCTTATAAATGGGGCTTTGTTTCCCCTTGAGTCCCGAAGCAGGAAAGCCGTTAAAGTGGACCTCCAGCCTTCTCTTCAGTCTTGACTGTAATTTCTTACTTTGATTTCACTGAACACAGTGAGCTTCACACAATGTGCATTAGAAGCTGTAGCAAGTTGGATAGAGGCCGCCTTTTTTCCTGGCTGGAGAACATCCATCATCATCATCTAGCCAGGAAGTAGCCGACCTTGGATCTCTTAGATGTGGTGAAACTGCAAATCCCATCATGCCTCAGCCTCTGGGAGTCATGTCTGTGGCTTCCAGAGTCTTGCAATGCCTTGTGGGATTTATAGTGTAACCACAGCTGGTGTGCTGAGGTTGCTTACCCCCTTGTGTCCCATTGTTTAAAGCAGTGGCATGGCCAACGTAAGTGTTCAAATTGTCAGCTGAGATTCCGCTGATTTACAAGTGACATGGAGTTCTGGCACTTCCATCACTTTCTAGACCGGGGAGGTTTTCCACTTCCCTCAACTTAAAATAACATATGATGGCGGTTTAAGGTGGAGACAACTCTCAGTAAAATGTTAATAGGAGAATAAAAGATGATAATAAAGCAGATTAAACTACAAACTGAGAAGGTTCAGAGGGACAACTATTACAAGTTCAGAAGAAGATTTTGATTTATTAAAGTCTATAAAAACATTAATCCTCATTATATCTTTTCTCAGTTCTTCAGTCACCCGCAGTACAACGCCAGGACCTTTGTCAATGACATCGCTCTGATCAAGCTTTCCAGTCCTGCCACCCTGAATGACCGCGTGTCTCCTGTGTGTCTCGCTGCTTCCTCTGATGTCTTCAATGTGGGAGAAAAATGCCTCACCAGCGGATGGGGATACACCGATGCTGCCAGTAAGGGGATTAGAATAGCAAAAAATACAAAGTGTTAACCGATTAACACTTGGGAATTCAAACGTGGTCTCCTACAGAGGGTTGTACATAATGATGTCTAGGGCTTATATATTTCTTCTCCATTTCTCTCTCAGCAAAAGCTAAGCCAGCTAAACTCCAGCAGACGGCCCTTCCTCTTCTTACCAACACTCAGTGCCAGAGATACTTCGGAACCAAAATTCAATCCTCCATGATCTGCGCTGGTGCCTCTGGTGCCACCTCTTGCATGGTACGATGGTCTACAGATTCTATGCTATTGACCAGTGTTAGCGTTTTTTACACAATTGTGAACAGAACAATAGCTTAAGGATGCAGTTGGTTCATTTTATATGAGGCAGAACAGTCTATGTAGCCTGACAATCATTCATAGTGTATTTTATATATATATATATATATATATATATATATATATATATATATATATATATATATATATTATTCTAAAACTGAATATTTCATAAATTCTAATGAGTACTGATGAGTAAATACTTCATGATTTGCTCCACCATTGATGGTCCCATGATCCCATGTTTCATACAGTGAATTATCTTCTGCATTATGTTGTGTGGTGAAGGGTTCTTTTAGACCCCTTAATGGTTCATATATGTGTCTCATGCTTTGGTCCCGAGTTCAAGTTCTCCTCTGAGACCCACTAATGTTTTTTTTGTAAAAGAACATATAAGATGGCACTGGGCTTGGCCTTGTGGTTGAGCAGTGCCATCGTGGTGTAGATGACCTTGCGTGGGCCATGCAAAGTCCAAAAATGGGCAATTAGGATATAAGGACATCTTAAAATGTATGTCCAACATTTTTTTTTTGTAAAAGAACATATAAGATGGCACTGGGCTTGGCCTTGTGGTTGAGCAGTGCCATGATGGTGTAGATGACCTTACGTGGGACATGCAAAGTCCAAAAATGGGCAATTAGGATATAAGGACATCTTAAAATGTTTGTTCAACAATGATTTTTATTTAGTTTCAAAGTTTGCATAGAGTAGGGAAGGAGGAGAAGCTCTGTCGGAATTTTACTTCTATTCATAACTCCCTTTATGAAATCTCCCCTCACTTTCTGTCTTGATGAAAACAGTTTACTAAACATGAAGACAACACAGACAGAAATAAAAAAAAAACTATGACGAGGAGACTATGATGAGAGGAGAACAGGACACCTGATTTTTATTCCTGTTTGTGTCCCTGTTGATGAGTTCCCCTGACTTCCTGTCTGGGGAAACATTGTCAGCTGAACAGGAAGTGAGGGGAAATCTCTCTAGTAGAGCCCTGAATAGCAATGAAAACCTGACAGAAGTTCTAATCCTTAACCACTCCATCACAAATTAATAAAAATGGATTGACATCCACACAAGTATCATGCAATTGCCTACTGGTCTACTGACTAGCTGACCTGCTTGTGACGTGGGAGTGAACTGGTAAATGGTTCAAAGGATCCCTTACAAGTTGATACTCACATCGGGTCACTTGTTGGTGAATTGGGTATTATTTGCTGTCTGTGTCCTGCTGGGAAGATTTTCTTTCATTTCCTGTCCTGGAGATGCAACAGGAAGTGAGAGGAAATCTCATCAAAGTGAATGGATTTCCCATCTTAGAGCATTGTCATAGGAACATTTGTCTCCATTGGAGGATTTCCCATCACCTCTTGTTCTGGTGACTACTCTAAAATATTGGATTTCTCACCAACTGTTGTTTTGGGGAACCAAAAAAAAAAGGGGTGAATGTCTCCAATGGGTACAAAGACAGCAATAAAAACTTGACAAATGGTCCAACCTTTCCACACTCCACCCAAAACTGAAAAATGCCTTTACACCCAGCAGACTCAATATAATACTGACCACCAATTATGGCTTCTCTTAGAAATGTATGTTCACCTCAAAAGACAATATTTAGAACCACATTGCAATCCAAATACTGGTCCCATTTATATATACAGGGCTGAGCCCCACACTCAGGTTGTGGTAAGTAGATGACATTATTTCATGACTCCATAGTTGTGTAAGAAATGAAGACCAGAGATGTCACACATACATTCATCACCATGAGAACTCTTCCATCATTTCTGGTTTTTCTTCTTTTCAGGGTGACTCTGGTGGACCCCTTGTGTGTGAGAAGAACGGAGCCTGGACCCTGACCGGTGTTGTGTCCTTTGGACTCGGCACCTGCTCTCCATCTTATCCCGGAGTCTACGCCCGCGTCACCTCCCTCAGATCCTGGGTGGACCAGACTGTTGCCTCCAACTAAATATCATCCCATGTATGTCCTTCTGATACTCAATAAAGTAACTTTTATATTAATAGATGGCTGTGGGGTTTTCCTGAGATTCATACATTCACAAAATAAAAAAGGAAACATATTAAACAAATGAAACAAAAAAAAATAAAAAAAGGTTAATATTAATTTTTAATAAAACAGAAAAAAAGCAAAGTAGAAATCTGCAGTAAAATAATAGTTGAAGGGAAAAGGGAAAGAAGATGTTAATAAAATCTGAAAAGGGCCAACTAAAAGTTAAATAGGGGCTAAACAAAGAAAAAATAAATATATATATATATACAGTGCCTTAAAAAAGTATTCATACGTGGACTGGAGTTGAGAAACATGCGTGACTGAATGACGCAGGGAGGTGCGGTCTGAGCATGACGGAGTGAGAGGCGGAGCATCGCAGTGGCGCGCTCGAGCAGGAGATCGGGTTCGGCGGGCTGAGTGAGATACGCCAGGAGAACCACGAGCAGTTGCAGGGGCGAGTTTATGCCTGGAAGCAGACAAGAGAAGAGCGCAGGTCGGGCGGAGGCACCCAGATACCCGTCCATCACCAAGTACCTCACCGGAAAGACGGAGCCAGTCATGTCAGTGGAGGCCGGGGCCGTTTCACAGCGTGCTGCTCGGGTCGCTCTGAGACAGCAAGCGGCCATGGAGGAACCACCTACCCCGATCACCGTAAGTGTTTCAGCCGGGAACATCCGTACGGAGGTGGCAGAAACCGCAGAAACAAGCCCCCCAATCGTGCCCCGGACTGGGGCTGTTACAGAGACTCAGGTATGTTCTGTTAATAGGGGGGAAACTATTGTACTGGCTACTGATGGTGTACAGGACATTAGGAAGCTCATACAGGCGTTACCAACTAAAGAGGAATTACAAGTCCTATTGAGCGACCTAAAAGTTGCGGTGAGGGAAGAACTAAGTGAAGTAACTGCCAAATTAGAGGTGATGGACAAAAGAATGGGTGTCTGTGAGTCCTCTCAGTCCTCAGCAGACGCCCGAATAGAGTTACTGGAAAGGAAGTTTAAAACACAACATCAAAAACTGTTACAGTTGCAGTTACAAGCAGAGGAATTTGAGAACAGAAGCAGGAGAAATAATGTACGCATTAAAGGGATTCCAGAAACAATAAAACCACCCGAGCTGAGGAAAACAGTAACCGATGTCTTTAATAAATATTTAGGAAAGACAGCTGACAATCATATTGAGCTGGATCGTGTTCATAGGAGCCCAGCAGGGCCTATGCCAGAAATAGGACCCCCTAGAGATGTGCTTTGCCGGGTGCATTTTTTTAGGGTGAAGGAGGATATAATGAGAGCTGCATGGCAGAAAGGGGTGCTAGAAGTCGCAGGTCAGGGGGTCCAGGTGTTTCCAGACCTTAGCCGGCAGACGAAAAAAAGGAGAAGGTTACTGAGACCACTGTTGGATCAAATACGGGCAAAAGGTGCAACTTACAGATGGGGACACCCATTCTCAGTAATCATAAAAAAGGATGATCACACCTTTGCCCTGATGGCGCCAGAGCAACTACCGGACTTATTCAAGTTCCTAGGTTCTGAAATAGTGGAGATCCCTGATTGGATTGATATGACTACGGACAATGTCAGAGAGTATACCCAACAGAAATAACTGCGAGGGAGTAGGAACAGAGGAGAAGGAAATGGGGTCATGATTTAATGATGGACTTGCTTTTTGCTTTTTTCTTTTTTTTTTTTTTTTTTTTTTTTTTTCTCTTTTTCTCTCTCTCTTTTTTTTTTCCGTTTGTCATCTTGTAATTGACTCTTTACAATTGTGCGTTGTCCCGGACTTGATGGAAGGTTCGGGGGACACTCTCTCCCCCCCTGGGGGTGCCCATCGTGTTCCACCTCCCAAAAGGGGGAAGGGAGGGGAGGGGAAGAGGGAAAGTTTTCTCTTCTTTTCCTCTCGCTTTCTTTTTACCTGCGGGTTTCTTTATGTTTGTTTATGCATAATGGAAGGTGTTTTACCTGAGTGTGATACATTATAGGCAATACCAATGGAAGGCCCGTTACTGCTCCCATTTTTTTTTTTTCTTTTTTTTTTCTTTTTTCTTTTTTTTTTTTTTTTTTTTTTTTTTTTTGTGTGTGTGTGTGTCACAGGGGTGGGTATAGTAAGTGAGTGAATTATTGTTGTGTTTTGGTGAGAAATACGTTATGGGAATTTAGAAGCACAGGATGTCCTTTGATGGAATGTTTTTTTTTTTTTTTTTTTTTTTTTTTTTTTTTTTTTTTTTTTGTAAAGGTAATAAGGATTTGCTGTATTATGGACACAAAGCACGGGGGTTTGGGTGGTTACACATGCTACACTGGTTGTACACGCGTAAGAAAGGGGGGGGTATAAATGGGGGTAGGGAAGGGGGGGGTGGGGGTGGGGGGGAGGGGTTAGAAGGGAGGGAGGGGGGAGGGAGAAGGGGGAGGGACATAATGACACTAAATAATATGTTTTTTATTAGTACACAAATTTTTACACCAATGGATAGGGGTCCTTAGGGCCCCCTAAGAATTAGAGGGAGCGGAGAAGGCGATGGACACAAGAACTTTGTAGTTGCTGCATTGTTTTCAGGGTTTTTTTTTTTTTTTTTTTTTTTCTCCTCTCCCCTGGCCCCCCCCCCTGCTCTCCAAATACCCCGGTCTTACCGGGGATGGTGGGGGGGGGCGCGGGGGGGGGGGAGGGGTGAAGGGGGGTGAGGTATGGGTTATCTGGGAATAGGGGGCAGGGAAAGGGATGGACGGGGATGTGGGAGGAGGGGGAGGGAGGGGTTGGATGGGGTTATATGTTAACAAGCGGAATACAAGTATGGAAATGGAAACATAGATGTAAAAGGGTAACTGACTGGTAATATTACAGGTGTATTCTCCTGGGCTATCTCACTCTTAGTTATTACTAATGGGCGTGCTACTGTATTTTTCTGATATATAGATACTCAAACTTTTTAAAAAGTATGGAAATGGAAACATAGATGTAAAAGGGTAACTGACTGGTAATATTACAGGTGTATTCTCCTGGGCTATTTCACTCTTAGTTATTACCAATGGGCGTGCCACTGTATTTTTCTGATATACAGATACTCAAACTTTTTGTGCTCAGGGGCATCCCCCTACAATAGACGTCTCCCCTCTGAGTGGAGGACAAGTCGGAGGCGTTTACAAATTTGGTTTTTTTTTTTTTTTTTTTTTTTTTTTTTTCCCTCCAAACGGCACCGAGGTTTCGCGCCGTTCGGATTGTGACCTCCAATTGGTACAAGGGGGGTCCTCCCTTTCTCCTTTTTTTTTTTTTTTTTTTTATTCTTCCCAGCTCTCTCTCCCTGGGATCCTGGTGGGGGGCCCCTCTCCTCGTAAATTCCAATAGACCGTAAAAGGAAAGGTAAAGAAAGAGGAAAATATGACTAGAATAAAATTCACCTCATATAACGTCAAGGGATTGAATATCCCGGAAAAACGGATTAGGTTACTTGCGGAGATGGGAAGGTTGGGGACGCAGATTGGCTTCCTTCAGGAGACACATTTTAGAAGGGACAGAATACCAAAACTCGGAAATCATAAATTCTTAACAGCTTATCACAGTACATCTCCGAGTTCTAAAACCAATGGAGTATCAATCATAGTCTCAAAACAGATCCCGTGGAAGGAATTGAAGGTAGTCACAGATGAGGAGGGTCGCCTTTTAATTGTAAAGGGACAAATTGGACTACAGAGGATCACACTGGTGAACCTGTATCTCCCAAATGAAGAACAGGTTAGCTACCTGGAGACCTGTCTACAAATGATATATCAACATAAGGAGGGCATTTTAGTGATAGGAGGCGACCTAAATTTAGTATTAGATCCGCTCCTGGATACGTCCAGGGGAGCCTCACATCTCTCTCTGACAAAAACACGAAGAATTAAGAAACTATTGAGTAATTTGCAAGTAATAGACACATGGAGGTCAATCCATGCCCAGGACAGGGACTATACGTTTTATTCATCAAAACACAAAACATATACGCGTATCGATTATGTTATGATATCACAGACAGTCATATCATCTTTGGTGAGTGCGGAAATAGGTTCATTTACCCTTTCAGACCACGCCCCGACAGATTGTACGTTGGATCTGGGGGAGGAAGAACGTCGGGAATGGCATTGGAAGATTAATGAAATGCTTTTAAAAGATATGGAGTATGAGCAAGAACTTAATCAGGAATTAGACTCCTTTTTCCAGATAAATGAGTCGAGTGAAGTCACCCCATTCTGTGTGTGGGAAACACACAAATGTGTGATGAGGGGAGTTTTGATATCGCTCGGGGCGCATAGGAAAAAGAAGTTTAACGCACAGATTGAGGAGCTGCTCGAAAAAATTAGGGTCGTAGAACTGAAACATAAAAAATCTCAAACACAGGCTTTAGAGGAGAAACTAGGTGGCCTTAGAGGAGACCTGAACTTGCTCCTCATCGAACAGGCTAAAGCTAAACTGAAACGGGGTAGGCGGACACTATACGAATTTGGGAATAAACCAAGTAGGATGCTGGCAAAGGCCCTTAAGGATGCCACCACACCACCCCATTTGACGGGTATTAAAACACAGCAGGGGGTGGCGGCGAAATCATCACAGGAGATGGCACAGATCTTTAAGGAATACTATGAGGGTCTGTACCAGCTGGATGGTCATCAGCCCCCACATAGGTGCAGAAACAAACAAGAGAGGGCAAAAGAATATTTGGGCAATTCAGAAATGCCAAGGTTAACGGAGGAGGTAGCAAGAGACTTAGATGCACCAATCTCAATAGAAGAATTTAAAAAAGCAATAAACCTTCTAAAAGCAGGGAAAGCCCCGGGCCCAGATGGGTATACTTTGACGTACTATAAATTTTTTGCTGAGAAATTGGCTCCGAGGTTTACAGCGGCTTTTAACTCCCTACGGGAAGGGCGGAAGATACCTAGAGAAACCTTGATGGCACACATAGCAGTAATTCCGAAGGAAGGAAAGGATCCATCTCAATGCTCTAGCTACCGGCCAATTGCGTTACTGAACGTGGACTTAAAAATTTTTTCTAAAATCCTGGCGTTAAGATTAGAAGAACATATCCCGGCACTAATTCATCCAGACCAGGTGGGATTTACGGCAGGAAGGGAAGGTAGGGAAAACACGCAAAGAGTAATAAATGCAATATATACTGCACAGAGCAGACAGGAACCCCTCGTACTGTTCTCAGCGGACGCAGAAAAAGCTTTCGATAGGGTTGATTGGATTTTTCTCAAAACAACCTTACAACATATCGGACTGGGTGAAGGAATGTTGAGCTGGTTCTCAAACCTTTACTCAATTCCAAGCGCAAGGGTTAAGGTTAATGATAGGCTATCGGACCCCTTTGAGATACAAAATGGAACGCGGCAGGGGTGTCCTCTCTCACCAATTATTTTCATTCTCACACTGGAACCTTTTCTAAGGAAAATACGTGCTGATTGTAATATCAGGGGTATTAAGACGGAGAGAGAGGAACACAAATTAGCAGCATATGCTGATGATTTGATCTTCTTCATAACCTCTCCAACTATATCCCTCCCTTCCCTTCTAAGCGAGTTAAACAAGTACGGGGAGTTAGCAAACTATAAGGTAAACTATACTAAGTCCGAAGCTATGGGGTTGGAGATGGATACAACTGAAATATATCGGATAAAAGCACAATTTAATTTTAGGTGGACAGATTCCCACATAAGTTATCTGGGGACTAAAATCCCAAAGAAGCTTAGTAGAATGTTTGAACTAAACTATGCCCCGCTGTCAAGACAAATTAAACAAGACTTTAGAAGATGGGATAGGGATATCTTCACCTGGTTTGGAAGGACAAACATTATAAAGATGAATGTGATGCCCAGAATTCTCTATCTGTTTCAAACTTTACCAATAAAGATCCCATCAAACTTTCTAAAGGACCTTAGATCAGGGTTTTTAAGGTTTATATGGGCAGGCAAACCAGCAAGGGTAAGGAGAAATATCCTAGTACTCCCAAAAGGGAAAGGAGGTATTGGTCTCCCAGACCCAGTACTTTACTGGGAAGCCCTCCAACTAGCGAGAGTGGTGGAATGGTGCGCTTCGGTAAGGAAACCGCACATACAGTTAGAGCAGGCGACGTCTAAAATTCCACTGGAAGGATTAGCATGGATTAAAAAATCAGAATTGCCCACCATAGTGAAAAAACACCCGTTAACAGGGGCAACTATTTGCTCTATTTACATGATCTTCAAAAAAACAGATCTTTCACCAATTCCGAGTCCAATGACCCCGGTATTGGGTGCCCCAGACTTCTTACCAGGTTTGATCGATCGGAGGTACGAAGTAATAAAACACAAAGGGAAAAATAGGCTGATAGACTTTTCCAGGGACTGCCGCCTGATGACAAGATGCGAGATAGAGGGAGAGGTGACAGAAGACTTGGATTATTTTAGGGCTATGCAGTTAGGAGCGTATATCCGTTCAAAAAATAAAAAATTTTCAGTAATACGGGAACTGACTAGATTTGAACGGATCTGTCTAAATCAGCGGTTCTCAACCTGGGGGTCGCGACCCCCTGGGGGGTCGCGACCCCCTGGGGGGTCGATTGCCCATTCTCCAGGGGGTCGCGAATGCTGGCCGAGACAGACCCGAAGTTACTGCCTGAGTCCGTCCGTCTCGGCCAGCGAGATGTCACTTCCTGGAGAGGAGGGACTACACGGAAGTGACGTTCCGTCGCCGCCATCTTGGTACTCTCGTCCGCAGTAAGGCTTAGACTTAGAAGTCGGCAAGCGGACATCTTTGTACACCCACCGAAATCCGCTTGCTGCGGACGAGTGTACCAAGAGGGAGGCAACGAAACTTGCTGAAGAAGAAGAACACCTGTGATTTCTGGTAAGTCAGACACACAGGAAAAGCTGACAAGACATTTTTTTTATTATGGAGATATATATATATATATATATTTATGGGCACAGTGGCTGCATGTGATGGCACAGTTGCAGCGTTTTAATGGGGGTTTTTTTCTGATTGTTTCAGTTTGTTTGCGCCCCCACCACTGATTTATATATAAACGTTGCGGTTGATTCCTCAAAAGTGGTTATTCCGTGCCAGTGCTAGATACACAAAGTGTATAGCTTCCAAACATGTATCTAGCACTGGCACGGAATAACTACTTTTGAGGAACCAACTGGGACGTATATATATATATATATACGACGTGTATATATATAAGAACACCTGTGACTTCTGGTAAGTCAGACACACAGGAAAAGCTGACAAGACAACATTTTTTTTATTATGGAGATATATATATATATATATATATATATATATATATATATATATATATATATATAATCTCCATAATAAAAAAAATGTTGTCTTGTCAGCTTTTCCTGTGTGTCTGACTTACCAGAAGTCACAGGTGTTCTTATATATATACACGTCGTATATATATATATATATACGTCCCAGTTGGTTCCTCAAAAGTAGTTATTCCGTGCCAGTGCTAGATACATGTTTGGAAGCTATACACTTTGTGTATCTAGCACTGGCACGGAATAACCACTTTTGAGGAATCAACCGCAACGTTTATATATAAATCAGTGGTGGGGGCGCAAACAAACTGAAACAATCAGAAAAAAACCCCCATTAAAACGCTGCAACTGTGCCATCAAATGCAGCCACTGTGCCCATCAATTGTCGCCACTGTGCCAGCAAACGCCGCCACTGTGCCATCAAATGCAGCCATTGTGCCCATCAATTGTCGCCACTGTGCCAGCAAACGCCGCCACTGTGCCATCAAATGCAGCCACTGTGCCCATCAATTGTCGCCACTGTGCCAGCAAACGCTTCCACTGTGCCATCAAACGCAGGAACTGTGCCCTTTAATTGTTGCCACTGTGCCAAACGCAGCCACTGTGCCCATTAATTGTCGCCACTGTGCCAGCAAACGTCGCCACTGTGCCCATCAATTGTCGCCACTGTGCCATCAAACACAGCCACTGTGCCCAACAATTGTCGCCACTGTGCCAGCAAATGCCGCCACTGTGCCATCAAACGCAGCCACTGTGCCCTTTAATTGTTGCCACTGTGCCAAGGGCAGCCACTGTGCCCATCAATTGTGGCCACTGTGCCAGCAAACGTTGCCACTGTGCCAGCAAACGTTGCCACTGTGCCATCAAACGCAGCTACTGTGCCATCAAATGCAGCCACTGACCCCTTTAATTGTTGCCACTGTGCCAAACGCAGCCACTGTGCCCATAAATTGTCGCCATGGTGCCAGCAAACGTTGCCACCTGTGCCATCAAACGCAGCCACTGTGCCCTTTAATTGTTACCACTGTGCCAAACGCAGCCACTGTGCCAGCAAACGTCCCACTGTGCAGCCACTGTGCCCATCAATTGTTGCCACTGTGCCAGCAAACGCCGCCACTGTGCCAGCAAACGCGACCAGCAAAAATAATTTTACTGTTAGGGGTCCCCACAACTTGGGAAATTTTATCAAGGGGTCACGGCACTAGGAAGGTTGAGAACCACTGGTCTAAATGGTGAAAACATCAGGCATTCCTTATCATATTTCTATGAAATATTAACAAGCCTGGAAGTGCCACAGGAGTTCAACTTTATGCAAGCCTGGGAGAGAGAGTTAGGAGTAATGTTTACTCAAAAGCAGAAGACGAAAATATTAAAATCAGTACATAAAACATCAATTGCCAGCAGATATCAAGAGGGAGGATATAAAATCCTTACCAGATGGTATAGAACACCAGCAGCTCTTCAAAAAATGTATCCACAAGTATCAGATAGATGCTGGCGCTGTAAGAGGGGGGTGGGAACAATGACACATATATTCTGGGAATGTGAGGATATTAAGGGCTTCTGGGAAACAGTTGAGGAAACGATTAAGGACATTACAGGTGTGTCTCTTGGGTGTAACCCGGTTGCATTTCTATTAAATGATGTTCCCCTATCGGTGGAAAAATATAGGAAGTCCCTGCTTAAACACCTTCTCACCGCCGCAAGGGCGTGTATCCCGGCTCTGTGGAAGAGTACAGTCCCCCCGACTAAATTACAGTGGTGGGCTAGAATCACAGAAATTCAACAAATGGAAAACTTGACGATGATGCTGAAAGAACAAGATGAGAAATATCGGATGATTTGGTCTCCCCTAGTAGAGTATAGAATTAGAGAACAGGAGAAGGGGGACAGATAAGATCAAATGGACCTGAGGAGAGGGGCTCCCCCCTCCCCCCCCCTTTTCGGGGGGGTGGGGTAAATAACTTTTTTTTTTTTTTTTTTTTTTCCTTGTACTGGTGGGGTGGGGGGGGGGGGGTAATGGGGTTAAGGGAAATGAAAAAGGGGGAATTATATGCTTGCCCTTGGAATAGAAGAGACTCAGAACCAATTGGTAAGGAAATGAGTGAAAAAGCTATATTATGATAGAAAGAATATGTATATGCTGATATGATGTTTAAAAGAATATGTTCCATGTGGCATGTGATATATGATTGGCAGAAAATAAAGAATTTATAAAAAAGTATTCATACCTCTTGACATTCCCCACATTTTTTCATGTTACAACCAAAAACATAATTTTATGTGATATGGGATTTTATGTGATAGACCAACACAAAGTGTCACATAATTGTGAACTGGAAGGAAAATGATAAATGGCTTTCAATTTTTTTTTACAAATAAATATGTGAAAAGTGTGGGGGGGGGGGACATTTGTATTCAGCTCCCTTTACTCTGATACCCCCAACTAAAATCTAGTGGAACCAATTGCCTTCAGAGGTCACCTAATTAGTAAATAGAGTCCACCTGTGTGTAATTTAATCTCAGTGTGAATGCAGCTGTTCTGTGAAGCCCTCAGAGGTTTGTCAGAGAACTTTAGTGAACAAATAGCATGATGAAGGCCAAGGAACACACCAGACAGGTCAGGGATAAAGTTGTGGAGAAGTATAAAGCAAAAAAAAATCTCCCAAGCTTTGAACATATCACAGAGCTCTGTTCAATCCTCTTTTCCTTTGAGCCTAGCACTCCCTGTTCCCACCTTCACGGGTGCTTGGCACTTAGCTGCAAGTGAAGCCCTCTCGTTAAATCCTTATCAGACCAGGTACATGACACCCCCACCCCCTCCTTCTGGCTGTGTTTGCCAACGGCTCCCACTGCTGTGTCTCAGCCAATGAGGAGGGAGAGATGCGTGAGAGCTTAGTGAGTATGCATAGAATGCATGAAGGTAAAAAAAACCTTTAGCTTTTAGAACCACTTTAACTTGGGAGTCTTTTAATGGGGGAATTCTATGTCATTTGAGTGCCCTTCAAGGGAATTGCAGCTGCAGTGCCCCCCCCCCCCCCCTGTTAAGCTGTAAGGTAAATGCAGTTTTTGCCTCTATTTTAATGAGTGGAGTGGATATTTGGATCCTACTCAGGGTACCTGAGCTATGTGTTTGATTGCTTCACCCTACCTCTGCCAGAAGCTTCCACAGTATAAGGAGGGAGATCCAAATGATCAGCTGAATATTTATCACACCCTGGCTAATCCCTGGAGCATCCGGAAGGTGGCTGGAGAAGTGTTAAACATGTAGGAGCCCTGGGCAGATTGTTTTTTCCTCATCGGGGAGGGTTCCAGTACCCCTGGTGCTGCTACCCCTAGAAGAAGTATTGCCCACCGTTTGGGCCTCAGCATTTGCTGTGTTATGGGTCTGAGGAGGACAGCTGAAAAAGGGGAGACCTGCTGAAGGACACTATTTCAGATTCCAGGTATGAAGAAGGACTCTCAATAAGAATCTACCCATGGAGAATGGGTGGCAGATATCTCCTAGGACCCTGTGAGTAAAGACTGTACTGATAGTTGTGTAGAAGCGAAAGGAAAGCAGTTGCTAATGGCAGCTCCATAGTCTACAGCTGTGGGGCCTCAGATATGCTGACCATCCCTAGCTACCTCCAGAGAAGCTGCTAGTGGGAGACTAAAGAGATTCTTGTATTTTTGCTGTTGTTGATGATTGCTTTGGAGCATTCCAGGACCCTAAAGACATCTCCTGTCAAAGTTCTTCAGCAATAAATACTAAAAAGACATCCCCTAGACCAGTGTTTCTCAACTCCAGTCCTCAAGGCGCCCCAACAGGTCATGTTTTCAGGCTTTCCATTATTTTGCACAGGTGATGTGATCAGTTTCACTGCCTTAGTAATTACCACAGCTATTTCATCTGAGGGAAATCCTGAAAACATGACCTGTTGGGGCGCCTTGAGGACTGGAGTTGAGAAACACTGCCCTAGACTGAGTTCTAATGGTTATGCGCTGGTGTGACTGGTGGCCCCACACTGCTTAGGGAGAACCTGTCTCTTTCCAGCAGCCCCTTCAGGGATGATCACTACACTGATTAGAGAGAAGAACTCGCTCAATGATGCTCAGTAGGACTTTTTTTTCAGCAGGAATGTGGTGGAACTCTGTTCTGCAACCTCTGGCAGCCCTGTCCTCTCCAACCTGTCACCAAACACAGAAGGAGGCAGAGGAAGTTGTCTGTGTGCTAGCACTGGTCACCCAGGACAGCCCAACATCTGTTGGTGGGTGCCCCAGGTCCTGACACCACCACTGCTACCATTTTTTTATGTGATTCGGGAATGTGGCTTCTGTCCCTGTCTGCCACATGTTAGACATGCAGTAAAGAGCTGAGGAAAGTGCTCTTAAACTCCTCCTTAGCTCTGTGCCACAGTTTTGATAGGTGGAGCTGTCCACGTTGGAGGTTCTGGGCAGAGGAGAGAGGGGGTCTGTGCAGATTTGAGCACTGGGAAAGGAGGGGGATTTGTGCAAATATGAGAGCTGATGGGAGATTTTAAAAGAGTGACAAATGTAGAGGGAAGGGGGCAGGTTGTGCAGAGGTGAGAGCTGTAAAGGGGGTGGTGATTTGTTCAGAGGTGGAGCTGTGGAGGGGATGGTGATTTGCTCAGAGGTGAGAGCTGTGAAGGGAGTGGTGATATATTCAGAGGTGGAGCTGTGAAGGGGGTGGTGATTTATTCAGAGGTGGAGCTGTGAAGGGGGAAGTGATATGTTCAGAGGTGGAGCTGTGAAGGGGGTGGTGATATGTTCAGAGGTGGAGCTGTGGAGGGGGTGGGGATTTGCTCAGAGGTGTAGCTGTGAAGGGGGTGGAGATATGTTCAGAGGTGGAGCTGTGAAGGGGGTGGTGATATATTCAGAGGTGGAGTTGTGAAGGGGGTGGTGATATGTTCAGGGGTGGAGCTGTGAAGGGGGTGGTGATATGTTCAGAGGTAGACCTGTGGAGGGGGTGGTGATTTGCTCATAGGTGGAGCTGTGAAGGGAGTGGTGATTTGCTTATAGGTGGAGCTGTGAAGGGGGTAGATATATGCGCAGAGGTGGAGCTGTGAAGGGGGTGGTGATATGTTCAGAGGTGGAGCTGTGAAGGGGGTGGTGATTTGCTCAGAAGTGGAGCTGTGAAGGGGGTGGTGATTTGCTCAGAGGTGGACCGGTGAAGGGAGTGGTGAAATGTTCAGAGGTGGAGTTGTGAAGGGGGTGGTGATTTGCTCAGAGGTGAGAGTGGTGAAGGTGGTGGAGATCTGTTCAGAGGTCAGAGCTTCGAAGAGGTGGAGATTTGCTCAGAGGTGGAGCTGTGAAGTGGGGTGATGATTTGCTCAGAGGTGGAGCTGTGAAGGGGGTGGTGATATGTTCAGAGGTGGAGCTGTGAAGGGGTGGTGATATGTTGAGAGGTGGGGCTGTGAAGGGGGTGGTGATATGTTCAGAGGTGGACCTGTGAAGGGGTGATGATTTGCTCGTAGGTGGAGCTGTGGAGGGGGTGGTGATCTGCTCATGGTGAGAGCTGTGAAGGGGGTGGTGATATGTTCAGAGGTGGAGCTGTGAAGGGGTGGTGATATGTTGAGAGGTGGGGCTGTGAAGGGGGTGGTGATATGTTCAGAGGTGGACCTGTGGAGGGGTGATGATTTGCTCGTAGGTGGAGCTGTGGAGGGGGTGGTGATCTGCTCATGGTGAGAGCTGTGAAGGGGGTGGTGATATGTTCAGAGGTGGAGCAGTGAAGGGGGTGGTGATTTGCTTATAGGTGGAGCTGTGAAGGGGGTGGTGATATGCTCAGAGGTGGAACTGTGAAGGGGGTGGTGACATGTTCAGAGGTGGAGCTGTGAAGGGGGTGGTGATTTGCTCAGAGGTGAGAGTGGTGAAGGTGGTGGAGATCTATTCAGAGGTCAGAGCTTCGAAGAGGTGGAAATTTGCTCAGAGGTGTAGCTGTGAAGTGGGGTGATGATTTGCTCAGAGGTGGAGCTGTGAAGGGGGTGGTGATATGCTCAGAGGTGGAGCTGTGAAGGGGTGGTGATTTGTTCAGAGGGGGAGTTGTGAAGGGGGTGGTGATTTGTTCATAGTGGAGCTGTGAGAGAGGTGGTGATTTGCTCAGAGGTGGGAGCTGTGAAGGGGTGGTGATTTGCTCAGAGGTGGAGCTGTGAAGGGGTGGTGATTTGTTCAGAGGGGGAGTTGTGAAGGGGGTGGTGATTTGTTCATAGGTGGGAGCTGTGAAGGGGAGGTGATTTGCTCAGAAGTGGAAGCTGTGGAGTAGGGATGAGCCCGTGGTTTGAGTCGAACGTAAGCTCGACTTGAACAAACATATGGGGCAAACAAACCAAACATATGGGGCGTTTTCGGTAAATTTGAGCGCCGCAGAACGCCCAATAATGCAATGTGAGATTGCAGTGCATTGACGTCTGATGATTGGCCAAAGCATGCACCTGACCTGCCGATCACAGCACACTCTGCTGCGAGAGCCATAATTGACCAAAGGCAGGGTGCCTTTGTCCAATCTGTCACGTACCTTTCTTGTAGAGCCTGACGAGCAGAGGAGGGCCTCTCATACAGCCCCGGTTCAGGGATCACTGAGATTGCAACAGCAGCCGCAAGAGCGCGGTGGGGTAGCAGTGCCTGTGGTGTTTTCTGTAGTAGGGGGACACTAGTAGACGCCAGCAGCGGTAGTGGAGTTGCGGTTTGTGGCTGTGGATGCAGGCACTCGTGGATGCAGCAGTGCTGTGGATGCAGGTAAATTGATGGTGTCGGGTACTGCAGATGCAGGTACATGGAGGCTGTAGCAAAGGGAGGAGACTGGTGTAGAGTCAGACAAGCCATGTCAGATACAGAGTAATCAGGTACAACCGAGATATCAATAAGAATGGTCAAGTTCATGTAGAGGTTTGGCAACAGGAAATCCAGAGAGTAATGCCGCGTACAAACGGGTGGAATGTCCGACAGAAAAAGTCAGACGGAAGCTTTTCATTGTCTATTCCGATCGTGTGTATGCCGCAC
Organism: Aquarana catesbeiana; assembly: GCF_042186555.1. Lineage (NCBI taxonomy): Eukaryota > Metazoa > Chordata > Amphibia > Anura > Ranidae > Aquarana > Aquarana catesbeiana. Next base: position 6,581,636 of record NC_133324.1, on the reverse strand, counting down.
CAGACTTTTTTTATTCGAAAATTCTGATGGACCTAGAAATGGAACATGTTCTAAATATTTCCAACAGAACCAATTCCTATCGGGAAAACCGCTTGTCTGTATGCTGTTCCGACGGACCAAAAACAACACATGCTCTGAAGTAAATACGAGATGTAAGCTACTGGCTATTGAACTTCCTTTTTCTAGTCCCGTCGTACTTGTTGTACGTCACCTCGTTCTGGACGGTCGGACTTTGGTGCGACCGTGTGTATGCAAGACAGCTTGAGCGGAATTCCGTTGGAGAACACGGAGGAGAGATGGGTTTGCTTTTAAGAGCATATTAAATAAAGTCATTAGCCAATGTATCCCATTGGGTAATAAATTTAAAAGAGCGAACAAAATTCCTGGGTGACTTAACTTCAATGTAAAAATGCATATAAAAGCAAAGGAGAAGGCCTTCAAAAAAAACAAGGCTGAGGGATCATCATCAGCATTCAGACTTTATAAAGAATGCAACAAGAAATGTAAGGGTACAATTAGGACGGCTAAGATAGAACATGAAAGACACATAGCGGAGGAGAGCAAAAAAAATCCCAAGAAATTCTTTAAGTATGTAAACAGTAAAAGAGGGAGGACAGACCATATTGGCCCCATAAAGAATGAGGAAGGACATCTGGTTACAAAGATGGGGAGATGGCGAAGGTATTGAATTTATTCTTCTCTTCAGTCTTCACGAGGGAATTGGGGAGCTTCAGTAACCAAAACTGCAGTGTTTATCCTCATGACACAACACAGGAAGCACCTCCATGGCTAACAGAGGACAGAATTAAAATTAGACTTGAGAAACTTAACATTAATAAATCACCGGGACCAGATGGCTTGCATCCGAGGGTACTTAGGGAACTCAGTCAAGTAATTGCCAGACCACCGTTCCTATTTTTTACTGACGGTCTACTGACTCGAATGGTACCAGCTGATTGGAGAAAAGCCAATGTAGCACCAATATTTAAAAAGGGCCCAAAATACATCCCTGGGAATTACAGACCAGTTAGCCTAACATCAATAGTATGTAAACTCTTGGAGGGGATGATAAGGGACTATATACAAGATTTTAGTAATGAGAACGGTATCATTAGCAGTAATCAGCATGGATTCATGAAGAATCGTTCTTGCCAAACCAATCTACTAACCTTCTATGAGGAAGTGAGTTGCCATCTAGATAAAGGAAGGCCCGTAGATGTGGTGTATCTGGATTTTGCAAAATCATTTGACACAGTTCCCCATAAACAGATGCGATGACATAAAGAACATCAAGATAACATCCAAAGAGACTGACTGAGAGACTATAACTGGAGCAATATGCCAGTGACTAGGGATTTGAGGAGCCGGCATTTGGTATATATCACAGACTTAGGACTGAGGAGACCAAGAGAGTGACCAAGACCACCAAGTGCACACCGAGAGAAGAGTGGTCTACTATGCTCCTTAAATCCTAAAGCAGACTAGGGGCATAGTACAATCCCTTATTTCTTATTTTGTTTGCCTTGTTTGATCCATATGCTAGAGAACCTTCAGTGGATTGAACCTCGGTAGCATCCACTGAAGGTTCTCTAGCATATGGATCAAACAAGGTAAACAAAATGAGAAATAAGAGATTGTGCTATGCCCCTAGTCTGCTTTAGGATTTGAGGAGCATAGTAATAGAAGTGTCTCATGGAGAAAGAAGTATCATCGTGTATCAAGAACAGAACTGCAATATGGGGTAGAGGATCCAGTAGGGTGAGGGTAGGAAGGAAAAAAGACCAGGTCCGAAAGCGGATTGGAGGAAAAAGGAGGACAGGAAAGAAGAGGCTGAGCCACCAGAGCACCATTGGTAACACTTAGGATTGGGAGAAACCAGGGGGGTTTGTGAATTCCTACATAGTTGGCCCAGGGTTCTCAAGTCTCCTGGAACTGGTGGGAGTTGTCCAGTAAGGAGTTCACCAATTTAATATGCTTTATTCTTACCTTCAAATTAAACATTATCTCTCCACTCTCTCCCTGTCCCTTACATTGCCTAAAACCAACTGCCTTTAAATATATCTGCCCCCAAGGACCACTCCAATTACATTTAAATTCCTCTATCTATCATTTACTCAACGAGGCCTCTCCACTCACTGAGGACCTCCATGCCTACAGTATATGCAAAAATTGACATCTATTGTCTAGCGTCCCATCACTCTCCTCTCTCTGCTGGGACAAGATATGGTCCTCAACATCTTAAATATCCAGAAATATCCAAAAATTGACATCTATTGTCCAGCGTCCCATCACTCTCCCCTGCTGGGACAAGATGTGGTCCTCATTGTCTAAAATATCCAGAAATATCCAAAAATTGACATCTATTGTCCAGCGTCCCATCACTCCCCTCTCTCTGCTGGGACAAGATATGGTCCTCAACATCTAAAATATCCAGAAATATCCAAAAATTGACATCTATTGTCCAGCGTCCCATCACTCTCCCCTGCTGGGACAAGATGTGGTCCTCATTGTCTAAAATATCCAGAAATATCCAAAAATTGACATCTATTGTCCAGCGTCCCATCACTCTCCCCTGCTGGGACAAAATGTGGTTCTCAACGTCTAAAATATCCAGAAATATCCAAAAATTGACATCTATTGTCCAGCGTCCCATTACTGTCCCCTGCTGGGACAAGATGTGGTCCTCATCGTCTAAAATATCCAGAAATATCCAAAAATTGACATCTATTGTCCAGCTTCCCATCACTGTCCCCTGCTGGGACAAGATATGGTCCTCATCTTCTAAAATATCCAGATGTGTGGCGCGGAGAGCCAGTCTTTAAAATTTTACAGTTTTGGTACAAAACACAAGAAGTGTTACCTGGTCAGGATCCTTCACTCTCCCCTCTATGCCATCGCTTATTGTGCCTTTTCTGTCTATAGTAATGTCTCTGCTCCAACAATTACTTGAGTTTCCCCTTCCGTTGGATCTGCTACATTATCCTTTGGGCCTCCCCTTTCCTGGGATTTTTTTTCCATTACTGCTCTCCTTTTTGTGGTTTGATATCTGTTCTTCATGTGGTTATGCTTGTGTATGTTAATACTTTGTATGAGGATTACCATTAAGTCTCTTGGGATTTGTAATTCTCCATGTTTTTTGAGATCCTATTGTTTTCTTACTGCCTTTACCATGCAAAACTTGTATTTTTGTAAACTTTAATAAAAATTCAATTAGTATTATTGATACATGTCCCCTGTGGAAAAAAAACTTTTTCTTAGTTATTGGTAGTAAATTTTTCTCCTTCACTGATGTGCGTTGATGAGCCGGTACTGATGAGGAGGCCCTAATATGCCGCACTGATGGGCACTGATAGGCGGCACTGACAGGTACTGATGAGGAGGCCCTAATATGTCACACTGATAGGTGGCACTGACACGCACTGATGAGGTGGCACTGATGAGGAGGCCCCCAATATGCTGCACTGATGGGCACTGATAAGGAGGGCCTAATATGTTGCACTAATGGGCACTGATAGATGGCTCTGATGGGCACTGATGGGGGGGCACTGATGAGGAGGCCCTAATATGCTGCACTGACGGGCACTGATGAGGAGGCCCTAATATGCTGCACTAATGGGCACTGATAGGGGGCACTGATGGGCACTGATGAGGCAGTACTGATGGGCACTGATGAGGCGGCACTGATGAGGAGGCCCTAATATACCACACTAATGGGCACTGATAAGGTGGTACTGATGAGGAGGCCCTAATATGCCGCACTGATGAGCACTGATAGGTGGCACTGATAAGCACAGATGAGGCGGCACTGATGAGGAGGCCCTAGTATGCTGCACTGATGGGCACTAATGAGGAGGCCCTAATATGCCGCACTGATGAGCACTGACGGGCACTGATGAGGAGGCCCTAATATGTCACACTGATGGGCACTGATGGGTGGCACTGACAGGCATTCATGAGGCGGCACTGATAAGGAGGCCCTAATATGCTGCACTGATGGGCACTAATGAGGAGGCCCTAATATGCTGCACTAATGGGCACTGATAGGTGGCACTGATGGGCACTGATGAGGCGGCGCTGATGAAGAGGCCCTAATATGCTGCACTGATGGGCACTGATAGGTGGCACGTTTGGGCACTGATGAGGAGGCCCTAATATGCCCCACTGATGGGCACCTAAAGGTGGTGCTGATTTGTGGCAAAGATTAGCACTGATAGGTGGCACTGATGGGCACTGATAGGTGCAAAAATATGGGCACTGATATGCGGTACTTATGGGCAATGATGGGCAGCACTGATGAGCAGCAACTGATGAAGCTGTCATTTTTTCCATCATATGACTGGTGTGGTGGTGATCAGGGATACTGACTGGTGATAGTATGTAAAAAAATGTAAATAATTTATTACACATGTTTTTTGGTTTTTTTTTTACTAACTTTTTTTTTTCATCAGAGTAGTGCAGTGTCACCATAGTGACATTGTACTACTCTGGGGGGGTTGATCAGGGCTTTTTTTTTTTCTGTTATAGCTTATAACAGTCATGACAGCTTGCTATTGTGAGGCTGCGATTGGCTACAGCGAATCACATAGTACAGGGTGCCAGGTACCATTTGATAGCTGTGGGTCAATCACAGCGTCACAATAGTAAGAAAGCTGTCTTGAATGGAAGCCTTTCATAACAGTTTTGCTCACATTGGAATCATTGATTGGCTATGATTGATCAGGGGATCTCCAGAGGGCGCACCATGACCTACCGGTACGTTGCGGTGTCTCCAGCATGTCGCCCTCTCGCAGTAAATGTACTGTGGGTGCAGAAAACGGATAATACTTTTTTTTTTTCTGTGAATTTATGAATCTTAAGAAAATCCACAGCCATATATTATTATAAAAGTTACTTTATTGAGTATCAGAAGGACATCTGATGGTGTTTAGTTGGCGGCAACAGTCTGGTCCACCCAGGATCTGAGGGTGGAGACGCGGGCGTAGACAGCTGGAGAAGATGGAGAGCAGGTATGGCTGCCCCAGGACACCACGCCGGCCAGGGTCCAGGCTCCGTTCCTCTAGCACACGAGGGGCCCACCGGAATCACGCTGAAAAGAAGCAAAAACAATAAAGAAGAGTTCTCAATAAATTATCTATAATTTTTTAAACCCCTTGCCACCCACATAATGCATGTCTTCTGGAAGCAGAATGTGAGATTTGACACTCACACACACACACTACATATGTGTCCATAGACCTGTGCTCCCAACACAGTGACCAAGTTGCCCGGTCCCTAGTAATGATCGGGAGCTGGCAAGACTGGCTCCCAATCATGTGACGACTGTGCCAGCCATTCACATTGATCACGTAAATTGGGCAGTCCTGCCTGCCCCCCCCCCCCATCCCAGATGAAAGGATCTGATGGTTGGGCTGGAATGGACACATGTAGACAGCACTATAAAGTCATCGAATAATATTATCTCTCTTATCTGATAAACTATCTTACCAGTTAGCAGGACAAACTCCGACCTGAGTGTGGATTCAACTCAGCATATAAACAAATGGAACCAGTATTTGGACCATCTTGGAAATATCTCCATACTTAATGTGTAGTAAACTTATTGAGATCAAACATCCGTATCCTCAAAGACAAATTGACCATAAGTGGACTTCTCCCGTATCCTCAGACCATATCCCACTGGACATTTGATCTCAATAAGTGCATTTCCTATGAGAGACTTATTTTCCCTTCCATGAAATTCATCTAATGCCGCGTACACACGAGCGGAATGTCCATCAGAAAAAGTCAGATGGGAGCTTTTCATTGTATATTCCGACCGTGTGCATGCCCCATCGGACTTTCTCCATCGAAAATTCAGATGGACTTAGGTAGAGAACGTGTTCTAAATTTTTCCGACGGAACTAATTTCTGTCGGGAAACCCGCTCGTCTGTATGCTGTTTCGACGGACCAAAAACGACGCATGCTCTGAAGCAAGTACGAGACGGAAGCTATTGGCTACTGGCTATTGAACTTCCTTTTTCTAGTCCCGTCGTACGTGCTGTACGTTACCGCGTTCTGGACGGTCGGAATTTGATGTGACCGTGTGTAGGCAAGACCGCTTGAGCGGAATTCTGTCGGAAATTTGTCGGAGAAACCTTCAGAGTTTATTCCGACGGCAAAAATCGCTCGTGTGTACGCGGCATTAGAGGTTTGACCTAGTTTGGTCACCATGGTCAGCCCATTTGAGTCTAGTATTGAGCTAGATTACAGGCCTTCGTGGAAACAGCTGTATCATTCAGGCTATTAAAATTAGGTCCATAGACAACGTTGGGTGTTTGCTGAGTGTTATAATGTTTAATTTTTTTTTTCTTGTCTATCTTGCCGTTGCTTTTGGCTTGCTATTTTTTTTTTTTGAGATATGATTTTTTGTCTTTTTTTTTTGTATATGTCTATGTGTTCACTAAAAAAATAAGAAAATCTTAACCACTTGCCACCCAGGCCAATTCTGGCATTTCTCTCCCACGTGTAAAAATCATAATTTTTTTGCTAGAAAATTACATGGAACCCCCAAACATTGTATATATATATATATGTTTTTTTTAACCAAAGACCCTAGAGGATACAATGGCGGTCGTTGCAACTTTTTTATCTCGGTACGTTATTTGCGCAGCAATTTTTCGAACGCGTTTTTTTTTGGGGGGGGGGGGACAAAACAGTAAAGTTAGCCCAATTTTTTTGCATAATGTGAAAGATGAAGTTGCGCCAAGTAAATAGATACCTAACATGTCACGCTTCAAAATTGCGCACGTGCGTGGAATGGCGCCAAACTTCGGTACTTAACCACTTCAATACCACTCACTTAGACACCTTCCTGCCCAGGCCAGCTTTCAGCGCTGTCGCAATTTGAATGACAATGGCGCGGTCATACAACACTGTACTCAAACTACGTTTTTCATCATTTTGTTCCCACAAATAGAGCTTTCTTTTGGTGGTATTTGATCACCTCTGTGGTTTTTATTTTTTGCGCAACAAATAAAAAAAGACCGAAAATTATGAAAAAAAAATACGTTTTTATTTGTTTCTGTTAAAATTTTTTGTAAATAAGTACATTTTCTTCTTCAATGACGGGCACTGATATGGCTGCACTGACGGGCACTGATACGGCGGCACTGATGGGCACCGATGAGGTGGCACCAATGAGGTTGCACTGATGAGGTGGCACTGATGGGCACTGATGATGGGCACTGATAGGCACTGATAGGCAGCACTGATGGGCACTGATAGGTGGCACTAATGGGCACTAATAGGTGGCACTGGTATGCGGCACTGATGGGCACTCATAGTTGGCACCAATGGGAACTCATTGCAGGCACTGATGGGCACTCATAGATGGCACCAATGGGCACTCATAGGTGGCACTGATGGGCAATAATAGTTGGCACCAATGGGCACTCATAGGCGGCACTGATGGGCACAATAGATGTCACTGATGGGCACTCATAGGCAGCACTGATGAGCACTTGTAGGTGGCATTGATTGGTACTTATGGGTGGCACTGATGGGTACGTATGGGTGGCACTGATAGCTGGCACAGGTGGGCACTGATGGGCACTGATAGGTGGGCACTGATGGGCACTGATGGGCACAGATGGGCACTGACAGGTGGCACCGATGGGCACTGACAGGTGGCACTGATGACACTGATTGGTGGCATTGCTGGGCAGAACTGAAATATAATGGTGCCAATCAGTGCCCATTTGGGGGCACTGATTGGCACAGATTGGGCACGTTTGGATGGCCATAGGGTACATACCTGGCCATCCACATGTTGCCCCCTTCCCTGGTGGTCCTAGTGGCGATTCCTGGTGGTCCAGTGTGAAGGGGAGCTGCACTGATAAACAATCAGCGCAGACCCCCCCTGTCAGAAGAGCCGTCGATCGGCTCTCCTCTACACGCGTCTGTCAGACGCGAGTGAGGAAAAGCCGATCAACGGCTCTTCCTATTGATATTGTGATCAGCCGTGATTGGATACGGCCGATCACGTGGTAAAGAGCCTGGTAAAAAAAATTTTTTTTTTTTTATTGTTAATTTTAGGTTTTGTTTTGTTTGTTTTTTTGTTTTTTACACTTTTTATTTTTACATTTTTTTTTATCACTTTTATTCCTATTACAAGGAATGTAAACATCCCTTGTAATAGGAATATGGCGCGATTGGTCCTCTTTACAGTGAGATATGGAGGTCAATAAGACCCCACATCTCACCTCTAGGCTGGGAAGACTGAAATTAAAAAAAAAAAAAAAAACGATCTCAGATTCCCAGCCGAGGCGGCGCCGTTTGTTTGAATGCAGAGGCCGGGAGTGACGTCATAACATCACGCCTGGCCTACGAACGATCATAGAGACTCTGGCGACCATCTGGTCTGCCGAAATCTCTATGGTCAACTTCCGGGGCCAGCGGATCCTGTCTCTGACTCAAGCCGAGAGTTGGTAGAAGCACCGAAGGGCGGTGGGAGGGGGGGGCGTCCCCACTCGCCGCCCGTAGGAATGATCAAATGGCAGGACAGCCACTATGATCATTCTTATGGTGTAGGGAATCGCCAGCTGAAAAAGCCGATACCTGAATGATGCCTGGAGGTGCACCCGTCATTCAGATATACCCACTCAAAATCAAGGACGTCATATGATGGCTGGCAGGTTAACTACTTAAGCCCCGGACCATTTGGCTGCCCAAAGACCAGAGCACATTTTGCGATTCGGATCCGCGTCGCTTTAACTGGCAATTGCGCGGTCGTGCGACGTTGCACCCAAACAAAATTGACGTCTTTTTTTCCCCACAAATAGAGCTTTCTTTTGGTGGTATTTGATCACCTTTGCGGTTTTTATTTTTTGCGCTATAAACAAAATAAATAGCGACAATTTTGAAAAAAAATGCATTATTTTTTACTTTTTGCTATAATAAATATCCCCAAAAAATATATAAAAAAACAAAATTTTTCCTCAGTTTAGGACGATACGTACTCTTATACATATTTTTGGTAAAAAAAAAACGCAATAAGCGTTTATTGATTGGTTTGCGCAAAAGTTATAGCGTCTACAAAATAGGGGATAGTTTTATGGCATTTTTATTAATATTTTTTTTTAACTAGTAATGGCGGCGATCTGCGAATTTTATCGTGGCTGCGACATTATGGCGGACACATCGGACACTTTTAGGGCTATTTTGGGACCATTCGCATTTATACAGCGATCAGTGCGATTAAAAATGCATTGATTCCTGTGTAAATGTTACTGGCAGGGAAGGGGTTAACCACTGGGGGGCGCTGTAGGGGTTAAGTGTGTCCTAGGGAGTGATTCTAACTGTGGGGGGGAGGGGCTGTGTGTGACACGACACAGATCACCTCTCCCTATTACAGGGAGCGGTGATCAGTGTCCTGTCACTAGGCAGAACGGGGAGATGCTTGTTTACATCAGTATTTCCCCCGTTCTTCCTCACCGTGAGATGATCGCGGGTATCCCCACAGACATTGGGTCCGCAGGACCCGCGATCAAACTCGCGGCGGGCTTCTAATCCTTCCCAATTCTATACAGACTAAGAAACTAAAAAAAAAAGCATTGTTCTATATACACTTTAATGCCCTGTCCACACGGGCGGACTTTTCGGCAACAAAGGTCCGACGGTCTTTCCGACGGACTTTCGGCGGAGTTACAACGGACTTTCGACGGACTCTCCAACGAACGGACTTGCCTACACACGATCACACCAAAGTCCAACGGATTGGTACGTGATGACGTACAACCGGACTAAAACAAGGAAGTTGATAGCCAGTAGCCCATAGCTGCCCTAGCGTCGGTTTTCGTCCGTCGGACTAGAATACAGACGAGCGGATTTCTCGATAGGAACTGGGTCCGGCGGAGCTCCGGCGGAAAGATTTGAAACATGTTCCAAACCAAAAGTCCGTCAGATTTTCGACAGAAAAGGTCAGCTGAAGGTCCGATGAAGCCCACACACGGTCGGATTGTCCGCCGGATTCGGTCCGTCGGACCAGTCCGGTCGAAAAGTCCGCTCGTGTGTACAGGGCATAAGATGGCCTTAGGACGTCATTGCCCAGTTGCGGACTTTGTTATAGTCCATATAAGATCGTCAAGGTCAGGCTCTGTGTTATCTTACATATTCCTGTCAAAAATGCCATTGGGTCTTGGAGGAGGAGAGCTTGAACTCTGGAACATAATATGAAAGCCACCCACATATGAACTGTTAAGGGGTTCATAAGAGCCCCCCACCACCACCAGTTGGTTTCAACAATAGTGATATGGAGAAGATAATCCACCATATATGAAACAGAACACAGGACCATAAATGGTGAAGCCAGTCATTAAGTATTCACTTGTCACTACTCATTAGGATGAATGTAATAATTCCAAATAATGTATATATAATATGCTATGTACAATTATTAGGCTACATAGACTGTCCTGCTTCGTATAAAGTGACCCAACTTTTTGGATCCATAAGCTATTGTTCTGTCTAACATGTTAGCTAAAATAAAAGCTAACACTGGTCAGTCGGTAGCCTGTAGGTCATTATACCTTGCAGGAGGTGGCACCAGAGGCACCAGCGCAGATCATGGAGGTCTGGATTCTAGTTGAAAAGTATCTCTGGCACTCAGTGTTGGTCAGAAGAGGAAGAGCCACCTGCTGGAGTTTAGCTGGGGAGGCTTGTGCTGAGAGAGAGAAAGGGAGAAGACGGATTAACATAAGAGATGGACAGCAACTTATATTTAAGCTCCAGACATCTCTGTACAGACCTCCATAGAAGACCACGTAATAACCATTATCATTGTGATGACTAGTCATACCAGACAGACAACCAACTATAGGAGACCACATTATGCCATATCATTGTGATGCTCATTCACAGCCAGACTGAGAGCCAAATGCAGAAGACCACGTTACAGCCATATCATTGTGGAACAAAAGGCATTCATCACTAGCCCACCAACACAGGAGGTCATTAAGGGCAATTCCAGTCTGTGCCCCCACTGGGGAGATTCATCATCTCAATTTCCCTTGGTGGCCATTGGGACAGATAATGTTCAGGAAACCCAAAATGTTCAGGTTGTCACTGGACCATGAGGTGAGTGGAATCTTCCAAAGGGGCACCAACTAGAGCTGCCACAGCAGGAGAAGGGGACCAAAGCATATGAGGTATGTCCTTCTAACTTAGAAGATTTTTAGGGCGTACCTTGTATCTCAAAGGGCTTTAACGGGTAAATACTTTGTGTTCATGAAAAACATCTAATTCTCTTACTGGCGGCATTGGTGTATCCCCGTCCGGTGTTGACGCATCTTTCCCCTCCATTGAAGACATCAGAAGAAGCAGCAAGACACACGGGGGACACGCGGTCATTGAGGGTGGCGGGACTGGAAAGGGCGATGTCATTGGCGATAGTCTGCTCGCTGAACTGGGGGTGTCCGAAGAACTGAGAAAAGTTATAATAAAGATTAATGTTTTTATAGATTTTGATAAATCAGAATCTTCTACTGAACTTGATAAATGTCCCTCCGTATCTTCCCAGTTTGTAGTTTAACCCGCTTACTTCTTATCTTTTATTCGCATGTAGATATTATACTGAGAGTTGTCTCCACCTTCATATGTTATTTTAGGTTGAGCAAAGCTGAAAATGTCCCCGGTCTAAAAAAGGAGTTATGTTAATATCAAAATGCCTCGATGGCGGGTGTCAGTTTGCGGAAGTGTGTGTTCCTAAGCAGGCTGTATTTGCATGCAGACCTCTCTAGGCAATGTCCACATATGAGGCTGATCCTCCATGATTGAAAGAACTAAAATCCAGTGAGTGAGCCTCGGTTCACACCAGAGGCGGCACGACTTGCAGGTCGCCTCACCGAGGCGACCTGCACACGACTGCCGGGGCGACTTGCAAAACGACTTCTGTATAGAAGTCTATGCAAGTCTATGCAAGTCGCCCCCAAAGTCATACAGGAACCTTTTTCTAAGTCGGAGCGATGAAAGTTTTGGACCAGGGACACAGTCAGGCGGAGAATGTGCTAATCCAGGGGTAGGCAACCTCGTCACTCCAGCTGCAGTTCTGACACCTCCCAATCTTTGGTCTTCTGATGGCACTCCGAACTTCACATCCTCCATTTCAAAACTTCTCCATCGCCATTACACTGCGGTACCATATTTTACCATACCAGGCCTCCAGCCGTATTAAACAGCTCGGTGACAACACCCTTCCCGCAGTGTAAACATTTGTCTTCCAGCCTAGCCTTCCGCTGTAAGAACACACCAGAGGGGCAATAGGGGTAATACTAAAAGCCCCCCACCATTTACCATCACCTCTGTTTATTTTGTACCACCATCAGATACCAAAGATGTCGCCACAGCCCGCAAGGAGGACCCCTTAGCCTTAAGGGCACCTCCACACCCGCAATGCCCTCTCAATGCCATCTTGAAGGCCGAGTGGCCAAAGATCAATGCCTACTGCGGTAAGGTGCACCCCATCTCCCCTTAGGTACATCCCCACGTTAACCTCCAACTCCGTGTGCCTCACTACCAATCCCCCGTTGCTAATAACAAATTTACCCACCGCTTTGTTCACTTTGATTTGTGCTTTGTTGATCCTGGTTACCGATCGCGCCATGCGCCATGACGTCCGTGCCACTATGTCAGACCATACTATTATCATGCCCGGGAAGGCCACCCGAAGTGCCAAAAAATTGCACTTAACGGCCGACACCAGTTCCCTGGTAGATCGGACCCCCAGATCATTGCCTCCTGCATGTAAAACTAAAACGTCCAGGGGGCGATCAAGTCGAACGTAGCGTTCAACCTCCGGAACAACTCTACCCCACCCCATCCCTGGAAATCCTAACCAGCGAATGCACGCCTCCTTTCTGGAAATCCCTAGTTGCCTGCCGTCTGGTCTGACGTCCCCCCTTTTCGCACCCCAAAAAACATAAGAGTGCCCTAAGATCCAGACGAGGCGTGGTTGACCCCCATCTGTAAAGACATAACACAACAGAAAACAAATTGAAACATCTGAACTTCCCCTACCCCTTTAGTAACATACATGTCATTATAATATATCCTCTTTCCAGTAAATTGTTTTGTTATTTTTTTGGTTTTTTTTTATACATCATCAGATGACAAATGAGGTCACACATAGGACTGAAACCTCCTGGATTCCCACCTCCCAATCCTCTTAATTGCTGCCTCATCCAACCCACAACTGGCAGCCTCAGTAGCCGCCCGATGTGGAAGGAGTGTGAGGCGAATTGCCTACTATCCAACCCTGCTGCCCCAATGCATTTCCGAAACACTGCAACAAACTGAAACTTGGATAAAAAAGTCCCATCCTCATGCACAAACAACGGCCCATCCCCAACCGGACGACTTAGCAAAAATTCCTCAACCACTTGAACCGGGCAAATTCCCGACCCTGGTAACCTCAACAGCTGCACTTTTACCCCTTTTCCAGCCTGGTCTGTCTTGGACCTGCATAGTTTTAGCAACACCTTATCCCGTTTTACTTCCACATCCTGCATCCTCAAACCCCCTGCTACTTGCTTTGCTGGACTCACCAACTCACCCACCCAAAACACTCCAAAAAACGCAATAGAAAAAACTACTTTGAACAAAATTACTTCATAACCCTACTTACATACCCCACCTAGTTTATTACACATTACCTGCAACATTGCAAAAGACACCGGCCTCCTCAAATCCTTCTTTGCATGACTCTTCCTATAACCTTTTAGGGCCTGTTTTACCCAGAAATCCTTGGTAAAATCAGTCAAGCCCTGCAGCTTAAATAAAAAGGCCAACCCCGCCAACTTCCGCTCAATTGCGGACACCGAACCACCTCCCTCCATATGTCGCGACACAAAATACACTACCAACAACCTCAAGTCCAGCCCTCCCAGCCCGGCATCCGCCAGCTGTGTAAATGTAGCCCATTCTGACCACACTTTACTATATGCCGCCCATGTCGCCCCACTCACCGATTTCCTGATCCATCCTGCGGCGTTTCCGATACCATCTCCCAAAGCCACCCCGGACAAGGAATCCACTCTGCTTCCGCAGCAGGCGCCAGCTCCCTGAATCTGTCCCACTGGAACCGAGACAAGGAGTCAGCCAACGTATTATCAACACCCGAGATATGAACAGCATATAGAAAAACATTAAGTTGTAAACACCTCAACACCAGGTGGCGCAACAACTGTATTACCGGCTGGGATGATGCCGATAGCCGATTGACGACCTGAACCACCCCCATATTGTCACAATTCAAGCGTATTTTCAAGTTCCGCCACCTCTCCCCCCACAATTCTACTGCCAATACCACCGGGAATAATTCCAATAGCACTAAAATTCCGAGTAAATCCCGCCTCCACCCAAAATTCCGGCCATGCCTCCGCACTCCACTGCCCTTGGAAAAAAGCCCCGTACCCCATAGAGCCCGCCGTGTCTGTCACCAAATCCATGTCGCAATTACTTACCGGTCCTTCCATCCACACCGAACGTCCATTGTAGCTTTCCAGGAACGTGTGCCACACCTTCAAGTCCTCCCTATGTTCCCTGGTAAGCCTAATAAAATGGGTCAGAGACTATATATCCCAGCTGTAGCAGCCGACAACCATCGGCAAAAAACCCTACCCATTGGAATAATGCGACACGCAAAATTCAACTTACCTAATAGGGATTGTAATTGCTGCAGCTGCACTTTCCTTTTCTCCATCATGTCCCTGACATCCATTTTTAACCCAGTCACCTTATCCCCTGGCAACCTACACTCCATCGCACCGGTATCTATTTCAATGCCCAAAAAACTCAACACTGTCGTCGGGCCCTCCGTTTTATCTGCTGCCAATGGTACCCCAAACTTACCCGCAATGTGTTGCAGGGTTGCCAACAGAATCGCACACTCCTTAGACGAACGAGGCCCTACGCAGAGAAAGTCATCAAGGTAATGTATCACCGAATCCAGCCCTGGCACGTCCCTAATCACCCATTCGAGAAACGAGCTAAACAATTCAAACTTGGCACAAGATATAGAGCAACCCATTGGCAGACACCGATCGACGTAAAATTCCCCCTGCCAACAGCAACCTAACAGCCAAAAACTGTCCGGATGTACTGAGAGCAAACGGAATGCCGACCCAATGTCCAATTTTGCCATGAGCGCCCCCTGTGTACGACACTGTACAATCCTCAGTATTGATACCGTCGTTCACCGATGCCCCTTTTGGAAACGAGAGGTGGTGAAAACTTATTTGGTTCCTTCTTAGGCACCTCTCCCAACGGTGACATGACCAAATCCTGTAGCGGCTTAGTTGCAAAAGGCCCACTCATGCGCCCCAACGCAACCTCCTTGGCAAGTTTCTCTGAAACCACCCCAGGATTCTGCAATGCTGACCGTAAATTCTTGGCCATCGTAGGTATAGCTGCCAGAGAGCATGGAATTCTGAATCCGACTGAAAAACCCTCCCCCAACACCTTCGCTGCCTCTTTATCCGGATACCTATTTAAGAAAGGCCGCATCCTTACCTCCATCACCGGCGTTGTCCCTCTTCTGAGCAGGCTCCCCTGGCTTCTTTCCTTTTTTGAAGCAGCGTGACAAAGCGTGGTTTCCCCCACATCCTGTACATTCATGTTTAAAACGACAGGATCCCCCAAACTTGCAGGGTCCTTCGTTAAACTGCCAACACACCCTAAATTTTTTCCTGGCCGGGAGTCCAGAGGTAGACGATCCCCCGCCCCCCCCCATGAAAAGGCTGGTTTGGTACCCTGGCGGAAGACATCAAGCACATCCATAAGCTGATATCCTTATGGTCCCACCTAAGGGCTGGCCTAACCGCCCTCCGTTGCCTAAATTGCTCGTCATAACGAAGCCACGCAGTGCCCCCATACACCCTATGTGCCTCACCTATGGCATCCAAGTAGGAAAACAACGCCGAGCAATGCTCCGGGTTCTTCTCGCCTATTACACTCGCCATAATGGCGAATGCCTGTAACCAATTCCCAAAAGTCCTAGGGATCAACCAATACCTCCGCTTCTCCTCGTCCTCTTTTTTGGAATCGTCCAGCTTCACCCTGTCTTAGTTGAACTTCTCCAACGGTAACAAGGAGAAAATTTCAACATACTCACCTTTTACGATTTTTGCCCGAACTTCTTGTTTTAAATGTGCTCCCAGCGGGCCCTCATAGCAGACATAGACTTCGCATTTCGCTGCATCTGCTATCCTGACCATATCCTTCCCCCGCAGATTCCCCCGTGGTGGTATTTCCCGACACCCCTGCGTCTGATGTGGCAAAAGCTTCACCCCCTGTCCCAGGGGTCCCCCCAGTACCCGACTTCTCAACCTGTCCTCCAACCCACGGTGCCACTATTGCTGGCGCTGTCTGGTTGGTTGCAAATCGCTGAACCAAATCCCTTAATCCCCCCAGTAACTCCTGCAACGGTCCCCCTGTCCCAGAGGTGACAGGCTGAATGCCCGTCCCCCCTAGGCCAGGCGGTCCCCTTGCCGTGGTCCCCACAGCTCCCCCAGGAGACCTCGTGGCCCCCCTATCCCCCATACCTAACAAATTACCACCATCATCATTAATAACAAGATCAGGTAAAACATGTGACTTAACAGGCTGACTGGGTCTGCTCCCCATCGCCGCTGCACCGGGCGCTCCAGATGTCGCGATATCCTGGCGCACGTCCTCATCCGATCCTGACAATTCTCCTTCTGACCGTACCTCCGTGCCCTGGAGCATCGGCGTGAGTAACCTCCCAGGCACCCTGGAGGCTGTGGATTCCCGTCTTGTGGCTGTTCTCCCCCTCTCTATGCAACCACCGGCTGCCGTGCCCTGCTGTCCCTCACTGCTGGCTCCTCTGCTGTCCTCTGGTCCTCTCCTTC
The DNA here is from genome assembly GCF_042186555.1 of Aquarana catesbeiana. Taxonomy (NCBI): domain Eukaryota; kingdom Metazoa; phylum Chordata; class Amphibia; order Anura; family Ranidae; genus Aquarana; species Aquarana catesbeiana. Next base: position 6,564,734 of record NC_133324.1, on the reverse strand, counting down.
TGTCTTCTCCTGGCTCCAATCTTCTGCTTGACACTGAAGGGCTGCCAGCAACGTCAGGTTGCTGACCTCCAGCCGCACCCCGCTCCTCCCCCGTCGGATCTCCCCCCTAGCAGATGCCTGTGCTGCGGGGGGGGGGATCGTGCTACCGCTGTCCTGTCTTTTGGGTGGCGATGCTCGGGCGCCATTACGGCCCGAAGCCCCGCCCCCTCGAGCTCCGCCGTTGCTGAGGATTCCGTCCGGTCCCCCCAGGGGTGGCGCCGGCCACCCGTTTTGCTGGGGGAGCCGACGGGTCAGTTCCCGGGCTCCTACTAGGGCGAGCTGTTCGGCTTGAGGGGCCTAGTGAAAAACGCTCAGGCGGGCGAGACCGCCTGGCGCGTGGCGTCGCTTCCCCCCCATGCCGGACCCCCCCCAGCCTCACCCAAAACCAATGCCGCTACCTGTGCCTGTAGCCAGTCCTGCCCTCTCGTAGCCGCTGCCGTTCGCAGCCATGCTAGAATCAAATCTATGTCTGCCATGCGGCTGCAAAAACTGCTTCTCTCCCACTGTGTCTGTGTCCAACTTCCCCTTTGTCTGTCTCTTCACACTGCTCCTGCCCAAACCCCGCCTATTCCTTTTATATCTCTCCACCCCCTAAGTTAACTTCAATCTCCTCCCTCTTACTTCCATTTACTTTAACCCTAAGTTGTCTCCTGTTCCACCTTGTCATGCCCAGCCCTTCATTACCATACCATTCCATACTTCCATTATCATTCCGGGCCTCCCTTTTCATCTATCCCTTGGGGGTAAAAGTGGGAAACCTCTCCACAAACCCCCCTCCCCTCTAATGTCTGGCCGGCATCTACCTTCTCTGATCACCTGATGATCAGCAACTAGGTGCTTCTAAGTGCCATCTTCTGCTCCTTAATGTTCTTTGCTGGGACACATCTTCTTCTCTACCCCCCCCCGCCTCACCTTTACTTTTTGAAGAGGATTTTCACCTACCCCTGACTCCTCCCACTTTGCTTTTCTAAGAGGGCCGTGCAACACTAAATCTCTCAATTAAGAATTGACAACTAGAACATTCAGTCAGTGAAATTCTAAATGATGTCCGCAGGAAGCCCTAGATCTGTGGGGATGGGGGGAGGGGCATGTGTTTGTACACTATAGGTGGCATTTTTTAGCTGACAGACCTCTAGAAATTACATTAACCTCCAAATGTTATAGCGTAGACCAGTGTTTCTCAACTCCAGTCCTCAAGGCGCCCCAACAGGTCATGTTTTCAGGATTTCCCTCTGATGAAACGGCTGTGGTAATTGCCAAGGCAATGAAACTGATCAAATCACCTGTGCAAAATAATGGCGAGCCTGAAAACATGACCTGTTGGGGCGCCTTGAGGACTGGAGTTGAGAAACACTGGCGTAGACAACAACAACAAAAAAAAAAGTGTGGTAAGAAACGATTGTACCCGATCATACCTGAATAGACACCTGCCATGGCCAAGAACCAGAGAAGGTGTTTTCACCGTTTACGACCCTGGCGTAGCCGGAGATGAAGGGCCTGATGGCGGGAACACCGCAACATACAGAGATATACAATGTAATACTGACACATAATCACACACATAGGTTGGACTTGATGGACTTGTGTCTTTTTTCATCCTCACCTACTATGTAACTATGTAACCTGAGAAAAACACATTCTTATTATAACTGCCAGTAATACATTGTTACACACCACCATATAATACAACACAACGTCTGCTTGGCTTTTAAGTCTCTTTTTATCGTCTTTGCACTTTATCTACATATGATCGGTAATAAGGCAGAATTTTTTTTTTTTTTACTTGTTTTCATCTATTTAATAAAAATAAAATAAAATAATCAGAGCCAGGCTATCCCGGCCATATATTGTTCAGGAGTTTGCTTAAGTACCCATCAGTGCCGCCTATGAGTGCCCATCAGTGCCGCCTATGAGTGAAAATCTGTGCCGCCTATGAGTGAAAATCTGTGCCGCATACCAGTGCCACCTATCATTCCTTATCAGTGCCACCTATCAGTGCCCATCAGTTCCGCCTATCAGTGCCCATCAGTGCCCGTCAGTGCCGCCTATGTGTGCCCATCTGTGCCGCATACCAGTGCCACCTATCAGTGCCCATCAGTGCCCATCAGTGCCACCTCATCAGTGCCACCTCATTGGTGCCACCTATCAGTGCCCATCAGTGCCACCTATCAGTGCCCATCAGTGTCGCCTATCAGTGCCTGTCATCAGTGCCCGTCAGTGCCCTTCAGTGCCACCTCATCAGTGCCATCACATTGGTGCCACCTCATCGGTGCCCATCAGTGCCGCCTTATCAGTGCCCGTCATTGAAGGAGAAAACTTACTTATTTACAAAAATTTTTATCAGAAACAAAGAAATTTTCGATCTTTTTTTATTTGTTGCGCAAAAAATAAAAAACACAGAGGTGATCAAATACCTTCAAAAGAAAGCTCTATTTGTGGGAACAAAATGATAAAAATTTAGTTTGGGTACATGTCGCATGACAGCGCTGAAAGCTGAAAATTGGCCTGGGCAGGAAGGTGTCTAAATGCCCGGCATTGAAGTGGTTAAAAGAAACCACACACCCCCATTGTAATCCATGCATCCAGCACCCTGCATGTAGATTAGGGGGCCGGACGCATGGATGGGGGGGGACTGCGCCTGTGCGCCCCTAATCGATGGGGCCTGACCCGAAGGATTGACATTTTCTGCTTTTCATGGATATGAGGATGATTGTAAGGTCTGTTCAGCATATATACGCTCAGTCAGCCAATCGGGTGAGAGCTCCAGGCTTGTTATTAAGATAATTTTAGCCCTTCTTATCAGGAAACTTTTAACAAATCCGGATATTCCACCAACTTGGGCTGAAGAAAAAGATACGAGGAAACAGGTGTTACAGGAGAACGTCACTTATCAAGACTCTCGCTGAGTGATGAAATCTATAATTAGTTGAGGTATCAGAGCACACCTTTTTCCACCATATTACATAAGGAGTGGATTTTATTTATGATGTGGAACATCTCAAAACTCAATAAATATTGTGGTTCCAAAATACAAACTTTTCACCACTAAACACACACAGGTCTTGGATTCCAGGATCTACCCAACGCTTCCAACATGTCTTCTAATAAGGAATTCTTTTTCAGTTGGGACAAATCCATCATAGACCATGGGCTCCCCTCCTCCACCTCAGCTCAACAGTTTGTTATGGTTGCCACCTCATCCCTTTAAACCCGAACACATATTAATTACACGGGTTATGTGGCTGATTAAGGTGGTAATTTAACTCACTCGGTGCCTTATCTGCATTTAAGTAGCCTCAGAACCCGTGTAATTCAAAGGTGTTCAGTTTTAAAGGGATGAGGTGGCATCTCTGCAGTTTGTAGATCTCACCTCTATTGAGAAGAAGCTCCAGCACATGACAAAACAAGGAGAAATAATGGCACACACCAGCATTTATATAGATAAACTCTAATGCCCTGTACACACGACCGGTTTTGCCATCGGAATAAACTCTGAAGGTTTCTCCGACGGAGTTCCGACTGAATTCCGCTCAAGCTGTCTTGCATACACACGGTCACACCAAAGTCCGACCGTCCAGAACGATGTGACGTACAACACGTAACGACGGGACTAGAAAAAGGAAGTTCAATAGCCAGTAGCCAATAGCTTCCGTCTCGTACTTGCTTCAGAGCGTGAGTTGTTTTTGGTCCGTCTGAACAGCATACAGACGAGCGGTTTTCCCGATAGGAATTGGTTCCATTGGAAAAATTTAGAACATGTTCTCTATCTAAGTCCGTCTGAATTTTTGATGGAGGAAGTCTGAAGGGGCATACACACGGTCGGAATATACGATGCAAAAATCTCCCATCTGACTTTTTCTGACGGACATTCCGCTCGTGTGTACGCAGCATGAGATTTAACCAAGACCTAGAGGTTTCAAGCTTTCCTGATGCAACCTACTGAACGTCAGTAGAAAGTTTTGAAAATCTTATGCCAATTTGTGCCGTTGTTTTTCTTTTTTTTTTGGTGTGGATGTGGCAGTGGGGAAATGGTGGTCTAGGTAGACCTCGGAAATATTATTTCACTCTGATTGTTAGAGGGACATACTCTGTTATATGCCAGAAGACACATACAGAGTGTTCTCCAGCTCTGCAGTGCCTACGTAATTCTGGTGGGACATCACTCAGCAGAGATGAAGGGGACTGCAACACTGGAACTGCGAAGCCCCCCCACTGACCTCCAACAAATTGGGGGCACTGATTACTAACCACAAATGTTATAAGGGCACCCACATGCAATATTTTACAGGCCATTGACCACCAACATGTAGGGGGCAATCACCACTGGCCAGCAGTGACTTTTTTTAACCATTCATATGTTCATTGTTGAATGATCCAAACCATTCCTATGATCAGGCTATTGTTCATTATGTTCTTTTTATTTGTAAAATTGCTTTATTATTTTGCATCGGTCTGTGTTTTGGCATGCTGATGATTGCCAGCCCATTCACTCCAACGTCAGGAAAAAGTAGGTGCTATTTTATCATAGCACACATCACTGCACACGTGATTTTTTAATGAGGGTTGGGGTTCCATTTACATTCCCCACGTGCATCACTGCAATGACCTTAACTTGCATTATTTTACATCTCAATGTGTATTAAGGCAGCCCGATCATTTTTAATGAGCAGCCTGTAAACAGGTTAGTTTAGTGCCGCTCCAGCCGGGAGAGTTAACTTTTCATGGTGGGTCTTTCTTCTTGGGTCCGACCCTCTGGTCCTGTGCATTATAACAGGGACTGAGGTCCGATCCCAGGGGGCTGAAGCTAGAAGCGAGATGCTCAGAGAAGCGTGCATGGGCCACTCGGTTTACTCTCTGATGCAAATCTTCCTCATGCTATGAGGAAGGAAGTTGTAGCCTAAATGTGTTAGCAGAGTATACACTTTGTCTTTTGATATGTAGCCAATAAAGATTTCCATTGGAGAGTACGCAGATTGGCCATCTTTTCTTGTTATGGATTAAGTGACCTAGGTGCCTGGAACGAGTGACACCTATGCCTGGAGCATCTAATAATATGAATGGCAGTCATGAGTCCAGGTGGGTCCATGCTTGCCTTTCACGCCAGCTCTTCACTGCAAAGTCCACAACAAAACAAAGTGAGATAATGTCACAAATTGGCATTAGATTCACAAAGCTCTCCTTTGACATTCAGCAGGTTACAACCAGAAAGCTTAAACATCTAGGTCTTGGTTGAATCTTGGAGTTTTATTCAACAAATGCTGGTTTGTGCCATTTACTTCCCTTTGTTATGTTGTATGCTGGAACTTCTTGTAAATAATGGTGAAAAGTGGAGGAGGGGAGCTCTTAATGATGGATTTTGGCCTAACTAAAAGGCAAGTGGTTATGGAGTGCTTAGAAGACAAGTGAGAAGCGTTGGTGATATCTTGGAAATGTGAGTGTTTAGTGGTAAAAGTTCTGTACTGTAGAACCAAGATATTCCATTGATTTTTTGAGATGTTCCTTATCAAAAATAAAATCCACTCTTTAGGTAATATGGAGTAAATGACGTACTCTGATACATGGAATAATTATAGAATTCATCACTCAGCGAGAGTCTTGACAAGTGACGTTCTCCTGTAACACCTGTTTCTTCCTATCTTTTCCTCCAGCCCACGTTGGCGGGATATCCGGATTTGGCAAAGGTTTCCTGATAAGGAGGGCTAAAATTGTCCTAATAACAAGCCTGGAGCTCTCCCCTGATTGGCTGACTGAGCGTATATAAGCTGAACAGACCTTACAGTCGTCCTCATATCCAAGAAAAGCAGAAGATGGCAACACTGTGGGTCCTCCTGTCCTGCCTGGTCCTGCTCAGCGGAGCCTATGGTGAGTATACATAAATGTTTGTAGTACATTGTAATATACTGTGTATATATAAATAAATATATATATATATATATTTTTTTTTACACATACTATACCAATGAAATATTCTAGACATACACTCATAGAGCTTATATAACGTAGTACATTGATCTAATTGTATGGAAGACTTTTGGCAATCTCCATTTTATTGATCACATCCACTATGGATAAGACAATGAAACAAACTCCTGAACAATATATGGTTGGGATAGCCTGGCTCTGATTATTTTATCATTTTTTTAATGGAAAAAAAAAGTAAAAAATCCGCCTTATTATCGATCATATGTGGACAAAGTGCAAAGACGATAACTGAGACTTAATGACCAAACAGACGTTGTGTTGTATTATATGGTGGTGTGTAACAATGTATTACTGGCAGTTATAATAAGAATTTGTATTTCTCAGGTTGCGGTGTTCCCGCCATCAGGCCTCTTATCTCCGGCTACGCCAGGGTTGTGAACGGTGAAAACGCCGTCTCTGGTTCTTGGCCATGGCAGGTGTCTCTTCAGGTACGACCATTTCTTACCACATTTTTATCTTGTTCTTTAAATTGTAACATTTCTGGGTTTAATGTTATTTCTAGGGTAAGCTCAGAATGCCACCCATTGTGTAAAAACACATGCCCCTCCACCATCCCTCAGATCTAGGACTTCCTATGGACAAAGCTTTAAAATTTTCACTGACTGAATGTTTTAGATTTCAATTCCAAATGGAAACATTTAACGTAACGCAGCCCTTTTAGAAATGCAAAGTGGAAGAAGGCAGAGGTAGGTGACAACCTCTTTTGGAAAAGCAAAGAGGGGACGGGTAGGTGAGAAGATGTGTCCCACTAAAGAACATCAAGGCGCAGAAGATGGCACTTAGAAGCATCTAGTAGCTGATCAGTAGGTGACTGGAGAAGGTGCCTGTAGATGCCAATCAAACATCAGAGGGGGAGGGTATGTGAAGAGGCTCCCCCCCTTTCTATCCCCAAGGGCAGAACCTCTCTAAAATGGACCTAGATTCCAATAAAGAAACATCTACAGTCTTGCTGGCATGGATAAATAATAACAATAGGAGGGCTGAAGGTGCTGCTTTAGGTTTCTTCCAGTGTTAGCAGCATATCTGACTGCCTAGACAATTAGTCATGTGATCCGAAGCTGAAGGGAATGTCAGAGTCCAGAATGGATGGTCCTCTTCTCCAGGAGAAGCCCAATGAGAAGGATTGAAGGGAAAATGGACCAGTATTTTTTCCAGGAAAGATAAATACTTAGACTCTTCTATTACACATGATTGACCTCTTCTAGGAAGACTGATAAAAGCTGATATGAGGTCACATTCAGGAGCTTCTAAAAAAATGCATTTAATGATGAATTAATAAATACAGCACTGCATTAATTAGAGTATTTTATATCTGCCTGGAGGTCAGCTTTAAATACTATGTGACAATATTATATATCTGCCTGTCATCTTACATCTGGTTTTGTCCTTTAATGAATATTGGGAGTTTTAGGCAACTTTGTAAAGCTTCCTGGCACTAAGCTTAGGTGGTCCGTCTCTGTGACTATAGCTACAAAATGTTACATTTTCCAATGTGGGGATAAGAATCTTCATGGGGGTAGGTGAAATGTTCTGTATATAAAGCAATGGCCTTATGACTCTTTTTCTATAGGATAGCACTGGATTCCACTACTGTGGCGGCTCCATCATCAACAGTCTCTGGGTTGTCACTGCTGCCCACTGCGGAGTCACGTGAGTCTTAAATGATATAATATAATAATAATATTCTACTGCAAAGTCTTTATTCACTGTAATGCTTTACTGGTAATCTGTCCGTTCAGAGCCTCTGGTTTATAGACCGGATACATAATAAATATAGAACCATTTATCCAACTGTCCATCCAGAGCCTCTGGTTTATAGACCGGATACATCCTAAATATAGAACCATTTATCCAACTGTCCATCCAGAGCCTCTGGTTTATAGACCAGATACATCCTAAATATAGAACCATTTATCCAACTGTCCATCCAGAGCCTCTGGTTTACAGACCGGAAACTATATAGATCCTTTTATATCATTTACAACTAACTGTTAACTCTCTTTATTTCCAGATGTGGAAGGTAGGATTTGTAGAAAGTAGAGCGATGTATATAGCAAGGATAACATAGTCTTGTACCCTTTACTAAATTACTGTGAAGAATTGACCTTTCACTGCCAGATATGTAAAATTTCCCCATGTATGGAGAGAATAAGGTTGAGATTGAAAACCATCGTCATCATGGCACCCAACCATTTACCAATGACCTGCCATGTTTGTCTTTCATCCAGAACTTCCCACCGTGTGGTCCTGGGTGAATTCGACCAGTCCTCCAATGCTGAGCCCATCCAGGTCAAGTCCATCGGCAGAGTAAGTTTTTTTTATTAGTGAATCATTAGTAAGACCTCATCTGGAATATGCAGATCGGGTTTTGGGCACCAGTTCTCAAAAAGGATATCGGGGAACTGGAGAAAGTGCAGAGAAGGGCAACCAAACTGATAAGAGGCATGGAGGAGCTCAGCTATGAGGAAAGATTAGAGGAACTGAATTTATTCTCTCTGGAGAAGAGGAGATTAAGGGGGGATATGATCACCATGTATAAATACATAAGGGGGATATGATCACCATGTATAAAGACATAAGGGGGATATGATCTCCATGTATAAAGACATAAGGGGGGATATGATCACCATGTATAAAGACATAAGGGGGGATATGATCACCATGTATAAAGACATAAGGGGGGATATGATCACCATGTATAAAGACATAAGGGGGGATATGATCACCATGTATAAATACATTTGGGGGATATGATCACCATGTACCATGATCACCAAAATCCATGTACTGTATGTATATAGGTACAATGAGCACCACCTAAATCATATAGCAGCTGATGTTTAGAAATACATGAAGAAATTCAGTACCCAGAATAGAGTAATGGAAAGAATAGCTGAACCAGACCCTGGTCAAAAAAGAGAGAGGAGGAGGTGGAAGAACCCAACGTTTCGGGGGGTGTGTAAGCACTCCCTTCCTCAAAAAAGTAGGAGGTTATTAAGAAAGGAGGTTCTAACACCCCTGAAATGTTGAATTCCCCCCCCTCTCTCTTTTCCCCAGAGTCTGGCTCAAACTACATACTGATAAGTTCAGTAGTAGACCCTGATGTATTAAAATCTATGAAAACATGAATCCTTATTGTAACTTTTTTCAGTTCTTCAGACACCCCCAGTACAGCACCCAGACCAAGGTCAATGACATCGCTCTGATCAAGCTTTCCAGTCCTGCCACCCTCGATGTCCGCGTGTCTCCCGTGTGTCTTGCTGCTTCCTCTGAAGTTTTCAATGGAGGAGAAAGATGCGTCACCACCGGATGGGGATACACCAATGCCGCCAGTAAGAAGATTAGGTGTTCTTCAAACATACAAAGTATTAATCAGTTAAAGCCTTGGGCATATAAAGTATGTTCTAAAAATCATCATGTAAGATTGTAGGGCATACCTCATCTGCTTTGGTCCTCTTCTCCTGTTGTGGTCATCCTGAAGCTCTAGTTGGTGAGACTCAACAATTATTTTGGGATCAGGATCATTCTTTGTACACCGGGTAGCTGAGGCAGTGGATCCTATGTAAGTGATGCCTGCAAATTGTTACAAGCATCAAAGACGAATTATTAGGGCTCATGCACACTGCAGCTCAAAGAAGCGGCTCCTACAGGCTTTTGAGCTTTTTTGAGCTCTCTTTTTTTTTCTGCCTGGAAACTCCCATCCTTGTTAGCCAATGTGCCAATGCACACTATGGCTTTTTCAGAAGTTTTACAGGCATAGGCTCCTTAAAGGCAGAAAAAAAAAAACCCACCAAACATTTTTGACAGGAGCTTTTGAGCAGAAAAGACATCTACGTGCCCAAAAATGCACGAAAATGCATGAAAAAGAGCAAAAGAGCATGAAAAAGCTCAAAGAAGCTCAAAAACACACAAACAAATAGGAAAAATGAGCTGAGGGGAGGGTTTGTGCAGTGCATTTGCTCAGAGCAGCCCGGATCCTCCTCTTCTTGGGTCCCTCACATGTGCTAAGAGAAGTGTCATAAGTTGGAAAAACCATCAGACATTTCCAAGAGAAACAAAGCAAAATATCAGTTTTAGTTGGGTATTGGCAGGAATCGCAATGAAATGGCACAATATGGTCTTCTTTGGTTGACTGTCAGTCTGGTATGGACAGGCATGATAATGATATGGCCATAATACGGTCTTCTTTGGTTGGCTGTCGGTCTGGTATGAACAACAATCACAACAAAAAGACCATAATATGGTCTTCTACAGAGGGCTGTACATAGAGATGTCTAGAGTTTAAATATGTTAGTTGCTGTTCATCCTTTATGTTAATCCATCTTCTTACTTTCTCCCTTAGCACAAGCCAAGCCAGCTAAACTCCAGCAGGTGTCTCTTCCTCTTCTGGCCAATGCTGACTGCCAGAGATACTTTTCAACCAAAATCCAGGCCTCCATGATCTGCGCTGGTGCCTCCGGTGCCTCCTCCTGCATGGTACGATGATCTACAGACTTTCTATTGACCAGTGTTAGCTCTCTGTAGTTATCTCATTGAACAGAACAATAGCCTAGGGGTCCAAACTATTTCAAAGTGGGTCGCTTTATATGAGGCAGAACAGTCTGTGTAGCCTAACAATCATACATAGATTATTATACATATACAGTATCCCACAAAAGTGAGTACACCCCTCACATTTTTCTAAATATTTTATTCTATCTTTTCATGTGAAGAAATTACACTTTGTTACAATGTAAAGTAGTGAGTGTACAGCTTGTATAACAGTGTAAATTTGCTGTCCCCTCAAAATAACTCAACACACAGCCATTAATGTCTAAACTGCTGGCAACAAAGGTGAGTACACCCCTAAGTGAAAATGTCCAAATTGGGCCCAAAGTGTCAATATTTTGTGTGGCCACCATTATTTTCCAGCACTGCCTTAACCCTCTTGGGCATGGAGTTCACCAGAGCTTCACAGGTTGCCATTGGAGTCCTCTTCCACTCCTCCATGACGACATCACCGAGCTGGTGGATGTTAGAGACCTTGCGCTCCTCCACTTTCCGTTTGAGGATGCCCCACAAATGTTCAATAGGGTTTAGGTCTGGAGACATGCTTGGCCAGTCCATCATATTTACCCACAGCTTCTTTAGCAAGGCAATGGTCGTCTTGGAGGTGTGTTTGGGGTCGTTATCTGCCCATTCTCCGAAGGGAGGGGATCATGCTCTGCTTCACTATGTCACAGTACATGTTGGCATTCATGGTTCCCTCAATGAACTGTAGCTCCCCAGTGCCGGCAGCACTCATGCAGCCCCAGACCATGACACTCCCACCACCATGCTTGACTGTAGGCAAGACACACTTGTCTTTGTATATTAGATGATTAGGTATAAAATTAAACCTAATTAGTGAAAACTGAATGATTTGTTCCACCATTAATGGTCCTGTGTTCTGTTTCATATAATAAATTATCTTCTGCACATCACTGTTGTTGAAAATAACTGGTGAGGAGTTCTTTTGGACCCATTATTAGTTCATATATGTGTTTCATGATTTGTTCCAAAGTTCAAGTTCTCTTCTGAGACCCGTTGAGTTTCTTTTGTCAAAGAATACTTTATATAGATTGGCACCAAGCTTGGCCTTGTGGTTGAGCAGTGCCACCATGGTGTAGAGGACCTTACGTGGACCATAAAAAGTCCAAAAATTGGAAATGATGTCATCCATCCAGGCTATCTTACAGTGCGTATCCAACAATTGTATTAGTCTATATAGAGATGGAAAGGATCATAAGCCTTGTCAAAATTCTACTGCTATCCACTGGCTCCCTTCATAAAATCTCCCCCTCGCTTTCTGCCAGAACCAATAAAATATTTCACAAATTACGGCTTTTCTTTCAAATGTATGTTAACATCAAACGAATAACATTGGGACTACATTGCTCTGGGTCTCATGATCCAAAAACTGGTTCAATTTCTTTATATACTGAATAGAATCCACACTCAGGTAGAAGTTATGTCCTATTGTAAGTAGATAATAATATGTCATGGCTCCATAGTTTTGGCTACATTAACCCCATTGACACCCAGCCGTGCATCCCTTAAACTGGGCATTTATGCCTTCGGAGACAGGAAGGAATTACTAACCACTTGACTAACCACCATGTGATTGGCTGTCACAATAGTCACCTGATCATGAGCCAGTCTCAGGAGCTCCCGATCATAACTAGAGAAGAGGAGCTTTCTGTGAAAGCCCAGTCAATGTGTGAGCACACAGCAAGTGTACTTTCAGAACAGAAATTTTAGACGTCCATGGATGCATACATGCGGCGCGAGAGTGATCAAGTACAAACTCTTTGCCGTAGCGCATAAGTGTTGTTATGTCAGCAAGTGATTACTTGAGAACTCTTCTGTAATTCTTCATTTTGCTTCTTTTCAGGGTGACTCTGGTGGACCTCTTGTGTGCCAGAGGAACGGAGCCTGGACCCTGGCCGGTGTTGTCTCCTTTGGCAGCTCTTCCTGCTCTCCATCTTCTCCCGGAGTCTACGCCCGCGTCACCGCCCTCAGATCCTGGGTGGACCAGACTGTTGCCGCCAACTAAATACCATCCAACGTCCTTCTGATACTCAATAAAGTAACTTTTGCATCCTAATATGTCTTGGGATTTTCTTGAGATTCATTCACAAAATAAACAACAAAACATATTAAACAAATGATATAAATGAGATGATTAAAACGTATAAAATCTTTACATTTCTTAAGGTGGTGACAGTTTATGATTCTGTTCCATTCATAGTTTATCTCTCCCCAACTTCCACATTTTACTCCTGCACAGTGGTGGCTGGTGCTCCAAATTTTTTTGGGGGGCGCAAACAAACTGAAAAACACCGAACCCCCCCATCAATTGCAGCCTCACTGTGCCTATCAAATGCAGCCATTGTGCCCATCAAACGCAGCCACTTGTTCCCATCATATGCAGCCACTTGTGCCCATCAAATGCAGCCATTGTGCCCATCAAATGCAGCCACTTGTGCCCGTCATATGCAGCCACTTGTGCCCATCAAATGCATCCACTTGTGCCCATCATATGCAGCCACTTGTGCCCATCATATGCAGCCACTTGTGCCCATCAAATGCAGCCATTGTGCCCATCAAATGCAGCCACTTGTTCCCATCATATGCAGCCACTTGTGCCCATCAAATGCAGCCATTGTGCCCATCAAATGCAGCCACTTGTGCCCATCAAATGCAGCCACTTGTGCCCATCAAACACAGCCACTGTGCCCATCATATGCAGCCACTTGCCCATCAAATGCAGCCACTTGTGCCCATCAAACGCAGCTATTGTGCCCATCAAATTCAGCCACTTGTGCCCATCATATGCAGCCACCTGTGCCCACCAAATGCAGCCACCTGTGCCAATCAAATGCAGCCACCTGTGCACATCAAATGCAGCTACTTTTGCCCATCAAATGCAGCCACTTGTGCCCGCTATATGCAGCCACTTGCCCATCAAATGCAGCCACTTGTGCCCATCAAATGCAGCCACTTGTGCCCATCAAATGCAGCCACCTGTGCCCATCAAATTCAGCCACTGTGCCCACCGACCCCCTCCACTTGTGGGGTTTTGCGGCTCTGGGTGTATCCCCCTCACCCCCCACGCAGAGATCGTGGCTCTGGCACTCCCCGTGAGCAGATTGCGGTTCTGGCACCCGAGGGGGGTGCCAGAGCCATGATCCACGCGTGCAGGGGGGTGGGGGGTGCAACCGAGGGGACTTACCTCTCAGAGCGGCAGTGACCTCCGCTCCAGCGCGAGTCTCCTCGCCTGAATTTCAGTGATGAGCAGAACACCAGCTTCACTTTTAATAGCAACACACAGTTCCTTCTTTTGTTCCTTTTCCTAGCTTGCGATATAATCAGCTTTGCTCTATTATGTGTGTACAGGTTCTGGAAGCTTTCATTGCCCAGTCAAGAATGTTTGTATTTAGCTTGGTGTCCAGGGGAAATTGTAGAAACAATTTTTACGCTGTGTCCATATGAACCTTACTTTGTATTCTGCAGATCTAGACTAGACCACCATGACAGCAATATTCAAACAGTAGGGCCCAGTGTCACAAAGGTCTAATTATACTTTAAGGTCCTCCTCACTTCTGTTCAATGCCTTGCAGTGTGTTATCACCCACTCATTAACCTTCATCATTTTACATATCAATGTGCAATCAGGCTGCCCAGTCATTTTTACAGATCTTCCAACACACCACAACACACATAGCTTTATATAGGAACCTTTTTTCATCACAGCATAACACAAATCTTCAAATTTGTCCTTCATTGTTAAAAAATGAAGGCCATTCCTTTGAAAAAATTTCAATCTAGTTACTGTCGGTTTCATAAATTCTGACCTTTGTAATGAAGGCTTTAAAGATTTGTTGCAAAGATGTTTGCTGTTTCCATCATCTGTGTCCAAAGCAAAGGTGCCAATATACAATTTCCTGGTGAAAAAGTAACTTGCCAGTGAAGCCCTGAAGTCTTGGAAGGAGAGACCGGCTGAGATGAAGCAGAAATACATTTGGACTCTGGAGCCTCAGAGAGCTTACCATTGAGGGAAAGACACTGGTACTCTGCAGTGAGATCCTCCCAGTGTTGCCTTACCTCGCCCAGGTCTGACCCTCGTGAAGTCAACACCTGCAAGGCCATAACCAGATCAGTGTTTTACTCCACCTGGGACTCCAAAATGGTCAGAGTAAAGTAGGCAGTCATGTTCAAGAAGCCCTTCAAAGGTGGTAACAGTGTGTCCGACATTAATACTCAACTGAAGGTTTTCTTCACTTGCAACTGCATGGAACTTTGATTGATCGAACAGTGGTCTCTGGTGGAAGCTCCATGTCCTGCTTATCCTCTGGCCTCTTTGGAGGTCCCTTGGATGGGACAAATGGGACAGCTCCATCCCCTACAACTGGGCACTCTTTGAAGCAAATGCTAGCAGGAATAAGCCTGACCTGTAGAAACCAATGACTCTCTACAAGATGATCAATGACGAGGACACAGTGGAGTCTGTTCATGGCCTACCTCTAGCCACTTGCAAGGTGGTCTGGAGAAATGCTTCTTCAAAGAGACTCAACAACAGGCACAAAGATCTGACATGCACAGCGATCCAAGTGGGGTTGTCACTACAGACACTATGCATGCCAGATAAAGACATTACCCCTTTGTATCATCCACAAAGAACCTACACTGCATGTTTTCTGGGGGTGATCATTTGTCCTGGACCTGATAAGGACCCAGGAACCAGAGCTCAAAGTTTTTGTACTACAGACAACCATCGTGGTGCTGAATGGACTATTCTGTAGGATATTTAATAATGCTTTGTGGTGTGCCAGAACGCACCTCATCCACCAGAGGGAGAGAATGTCCATTGAGGACTGCCAAAGGACTGGTCCACAGTCTGACCAGAGACTATAACCTTTTGGACTTAGATGGAAAGAGATGTCTGAAGAAGATTTCCCCTTGCCCTGCTCTCCTTTTTGTGCTTTTGTCCTTTCAATAAAGCTTCACGCCTGTGGACTATTTTCCCCTCCCATTCCCACCCTTACGTGCTTAAAATTTTTCCATGAAAATATCACAAAAATAAAAAGGCTTGTCCTTAATATAGCACTTACCCCCGAAGGAGCTGCTGATTTAAATCGGGCTGTTACCGTCACCTCTTTACCCGTAGCTTCACCAATACCAGAACTTAGAGTCCATGTTGAGCTTTGTATCTGACAATGTAGGCACCAGTCACTTTAGTACTTTTCCAATGCTTTAAAGTGAATGTAAACCTGAAATTTTTTTTTTTTTTTTTTTTTTTTTTATATATCATACTGTAGAGTATACGATTTGCTATCATTTGAGCCCAGTCTTGCCACACAGAGTTAATCCATCTCTGAGCAATCCCCTTTTATTGTTCAGTGAGACAATTCTTGACAAACTGAGAAAAACTTTGTCAAATCCTCCCCCTTGAGTGACAGGTGATTTACATATCTCGTGCACTAGCCTAAGAGACAGGCATTATTTTTTAATTCCCTCCCCCACTCCTTTCTTCAGCAGCTCTGCAAGGATTGGCTGTTCCACACCTCAGCATGATTTGGCATGCTGAAGTCATGTGGTTACTTTCCTGTCTTTTCACTGGATGTTAGAGATCATAGCAGAAGTTCAGCAGAAGTTTAGTCTTAGAAATACATAGGAGAAACAAGGGACAAGAAACAAGAGACAAGGGGAGTGTAGAGGTGGGCGGAGAGTCTACTGACATCACAACTCCACCCACCGAGCTCCAGACAACAGACCCCGCCCACAGAATCTGCAGTTTTTTGGGTCTAATAACAGACAGAGGGGAGACATTTGACAGGTAAAGATACATGCAGGAGGCATGTATATCCTTATAGATAACTCCTATGGCAGTAGTTTAGAAAGGATGACATTGGGTTTACATCCACTTTAATGGGAAATAACTTGAAGAAGTAGCAGGAAAGAGGTAGAAGAGGAGTTGCAGGAAAGTTCAAATACCTTTTCTTTGAATCATTGAGGAGTTGAAATCTCGGGGACGAATGTACCTTCAGTCCAAGATTAAATCTTTGCCCGCCCGGATAGGCCTCTCTCACTGACCTAGCAGCCGGAGCGTAGCACAAACAAAAAGTCTCTGCCACAGACTTGAGAAGAACAATTGAACTGTACGATCCTATGCCACAGGACGTAGTAGTTTTAGATAAACAGCAACACAGTACCAGAACCTTTAAGCCGACCCGGCAGTACTTGTGCAATAGATTAGGTTAAGATGCATCCTCCAATTGAGTCACCAGGCCCCACTTGAGACCAGCATTCCGCACGGTCCTCTCCAAGATGGGTCCTCCCCTTGGTCTTCTCAATTGTCCAGCTTCTTCCCGCAGGACAGACAGCACAGGACCATCTCTGTAGTAGTAGGCCCCAGACAGGCTTCTGGGCCTACTTGCCCGGCTGCAGCATCGCAGCCCTCCAGCCTGGAGGGCCACGAGGTAGAACTGGCCCTTAGCACATGGCGCCTGTCCCTTAAATACTCTCTCCCAGAATGCATAGCAGTGGACCACCTCTGCCGAGTTACCTCTGGGAAAGAAGAGCACTCAATACACTTCAGCTTGTTGCGTTCCAACACTGACCTATGGTGACAACGACACCTACAGGCAACAGTGTGGAACTGCACGCAACACAGCCAATGCTGGAACAGAGGCTAATTTGACGATAGATAAAATTTGAACTATGTACAGAACAGATGACCCACTAAATTTACATATAAGCGGTAGATTAGAAATCTACCAGCTCTGCATTAAAAAATATATTTACGTTGTTTTTGACATATAAACAGACCCATAGCAGATACAAGTATGTAAAAATTGCTCTGCTCCATAGGGGTGTACAAGGGGGAGGGGTGGGCTGGTTACACACAATGGAATATGGGGAGGGGGGAGCTCACACACTGTCACCACCTTCAGTAATGGAAAGATTTGAAACTTTTCAAACATCTAATTTATTTAATTTGTTTCATATGTTTTCTTGTATAATTTGTGAATTTTTGACTCAAGGGGAGACTACAACCACATAATGATGCAAAAGTTACTTTATTGAGTAGCAGAAAAACAATGGATGGTATTTAGTTAGCGGCCACAGTCTGGTCCACCCAGGATCTGAGGGTGGTGACGCGGGCGTAGACTCCGGGAGAAGATGGAGAACAGGTCGGGCTTCCTGCAGATACAATTCCGGCCAGGGTCCAGATTCCATTCCTCTGGCACACAAGGGGTCCACCAGAGTCACCCTGAAAAGGAGTAAAAAGAGGAATTATGGAAGAGTGACCCAGTAATCAGCTGTCATTTTAATGAATTGTCTCCCACTCTCTGGACTTTCTGGCCTCCTAAGCTTCCTCAGTCTCCCAGACCCTCTCTTGGTCTCCCAGACTCTTGTTGCTGCCCAGTGGTGTTGGGTGAATGGTTCGGTAATTACTTAATAATAATCTACCCACTATTACATCACTACAGTCCTGTTCGGGGAACATCCAAACTTGCAGGACGTTCGGCGGGTGTTCGCCCCACCGAACACCCTACAATGCACTGCGCCCTACACAGTACATTCTGCACCCTGATTGGGCAAAGCTTTGCCCAATCAGGGTACAATAAAAGCTGGTTGTTAAGGAGCAGAGCCGGGAAGAGTCCCCCCCCCGAAATCCCTACCAGACCCTTATCTGAACAAGCAGCCTGGCGGGCCAAGAAAGGAGGGGCGAGCAAGCAGCCCCCTCCCTCCTGAAGAAAACCCGGCCCCTCAACATGGAGGGATGGGTGCTTTGCTCTGCCCCTCCCACCCCAAAGCACCTTGTCCCCATGTCGATGGGGAAAGGGATCTCTTCCCCACAACCCTGGGCTGTGGTTGTGGGGATCTGAGGGCAGGGGGATTTTTTTTCTTTGCACGTGCGACGGGTGTCGTGATTGACGATGGATTATGGACATTGTTTTTTAATTTTTTATTTTTTGATAAAGGAATTGTCAAAAACTGTCTCTGTGTTTTTGTTACTTTATGACACTTTTTTGGTGAATGGGTGGGGGTACTCCCTACTCATTCACATGGGGGGGGCAGGGTCTGGGGGCAGGGTCACATGGGGGGGGCCGGGTCCAGATTCCAATAAGCCCCCCACCGCAGACCCCTACAAACACCACCCAGGGTTGTGGGGAAGAGACCCTTGTCCACATCAACATGGGGACAAGATGCCCCCCCAAAGCACCCCCCTGTGTTGACAGCATGCAGCCTGGTATGGTTCAGGAAGTGGGGGTGCGCTCACTAATTCCTCTCTTTTCCTGACCTGCCAGGCTACAACCTCAGATAAGGGTTTGGTATGGATTTTGAGGGGGATCCCCATGCCGTTTTTTCTTTTTTTGTAAACAGCCGGGTGATGGCAATTGCAACTGTGAGACAATTTAAATGTGATTTTACTAGTTTTTTTTTTCTTTAGAAATTAAATTTTAGCTGCAGCATGTTCTATACATGCAACAGATGCACCTCTTTGTAATTGTGGCGCCACAGCTGTAATCGGTATTAAATATTATATTGGTTTTGGTGGAATACGGTGAGGGGAGATTTCATGAAGGGAGCCATTGGATAGCAGAAAAAACTTGACAGGGCTTTTAATCCTCCCCATCTTCATATAGACTAACAAACTTTAAGATGGCTTTATAACATAATTGCCAATTCTTGGATTTATCCTGATCCACATAGGGTCATCTATACCGTGATGGCACTGCTCAACCACAAGGCCAAGCGTGGTGCTATCTTATATACAAAGTTCTTTAACAAAACAAACTCAATAGGTCTCAGAGGAGAACTTAAAAAAATCATGAAACACATATATGAACCGCTGAAGGGTCTAAAAGAACCCCTCACCAGTTAGATTCAACAACAACAGTGATATGCCGAAGATAATCCACCATATGAAACAGAACACAGGACCATCAATGGTGGTGCAAATCATTCATTATTCACTCATCTTTACTCATTATGATTCATTTAATACTTAATCATATAATAATATATATAATACTCTATGTATAATTGTGAAAGCTACATACACAGTTCTGCCTCATATAAAGCGACCCGACTTAGAGATGTTTGGACCCATAAGCTATTGTTCTGACCAACAAGATGACTGAAGAGAGATAGCTCTGATCGATAGAAAGTCTGTAGCTCATCATACCTTGCAGGAGAAGGCACTGAAGACACCATGCAGATTATGGAGGTCTAGATTCTGGGTATAAAGTATCTCTGGCAGTCAGTGTTGGTCAGAAGAGGAAGAGCCACCTGCTGGAGTTTATCTGGCTTAGCTAGTGCTGAGAGAGAAAGGGAGAAGATGGATTAACACAAAAGATGGACAGCAATTAACATATATAACCTCTAGACATCTTCATGTATAGCTCTCCATAGAAGACCACAATGTGGCCATATCATTGTGATGTCTGTCCATACCAGACTGAAACTGATATCTTTTTTTTACCCCATTTTTACTGGACAGTTTTTCCAATTTATGAAGCTTCTCTGTGTAACTTCTCTGTTCTTTTTCAAAAAATGGCAAATAATAATTTATTCTTCCAAAAAAAACTGGCATAAGACAAGGTATTTAATGGCGTTCCTGCATGTCACCAGTTTGTTGGTGATTTCTGAGTCAAATGTTTATAATCTGGAGAGATAAAAAGTGGAATGCAGGCCAAGAGAAATGTTACTATTAGGGATGAGCTCCGGCGTGTTCGCATGGCGCACGTGCCGAGCCCGCCAGGAAGTCGGCACGGGGCAGCGCTAATCACAAGCAGTGAGACATTTCCCGATGTGCGGCTGCAGAGATCGGGAAATGTCTCACTGCTTGTGATTAGCGCTGCGCCGTGCCGACTTCCTGGCGGGCTCGGCACGTGCGCCATGCGAACACGCCGGAGCTCATCCCTAGTTACTATTATGTCAGTCTTCATAACTAGGCCCCCAGTGACTGAAAAGGAAATTGGGAAAAATAATTGTACATGTATGATAATGAGTCGTACCACAGAGTGACCATCCACTAGCCCACCAGTACAGGGGGCCACCAAGGCAATTTCTGTCTGCTGTACCAACGAGTGACCAATCACTAGCTCACTAGTACAGGGGGCCACCAAGGCCATTGCTGTCTGCCATACCAGTGAGTGACCAACCACCAACCCACTAGTACAGGGGGCCACCAAGGCCATTGCTGTCTGCCATACCAGCGAGTGACCAACCACCAACCCACTAGTACAGGGGGCCACCAAGGCAATTGCTGTCTGCCGTACCACTGAGTGACCAACCACTAGCCCACCAGTACAGGGGGCAACCAAGTCAATTGCTGTCTTTCTCCTCTCTGGGGAGATTCATCATCTCAGTTGGTCTTGGTGGCCATTGGGACAAATGATAATGGGAAATCCAAAATGTTAGTGATATCACTGGAACAGCAGGTGAGCAGAATCTTTTCAGAAGGACATGTGTCACCAATCTCTAAGAGGGATTTCCTTTACTTTTACAAAGGATTCCTCAGTTAGAGGTATCAGTACATTAAAGGAAAACCTTTCCGACAACAAAAAATCCCACTATATCTAAAACAACAACAAAAAAAAAGTACTTTGGCTTGGAATACACTTTAAAGGAAAAAAGGGGTAAATGAGGTTGGTTCACTAAGGGTTAAAATTTATTCAATAGAAACAATCTTATTATTTTTAAATCATATACTTTTACATTGTAACCATAGCATGTCATCAATGATGCCTGTAAATAGTTTTCAGGCATAGCTTACACAGGAGCCATTGTCTAAGCTCCTGACGTACAAAGCAAGCTGCGGGATGACCACAGCAGAAGAGGACCAAAGCATATGAGGTATGTCCTACAATCTTAGACAAAGATTTTTAGGGCATACCTTGTAAGTCCAAGGACTTTAACTGGTTTATACTTTGTATTTTTATAGAACATCTAATTCACTTACTAACACCATTGATGCATCCCCATCTGCTGGTGATGCAGCTTTCTCCTTCTATGAAGACATCAGAGGAAGCAGAAAGACATACGGGGGAAACGCGGTCATTGAGGGTGACAGGACTGGAAAGCTTGATCAGGGCGATGTCACTGTCAGCGGTTGGGGCGTTGTACTAGGGGGGGACTGAAGAACTGAGAAAAGTTATAATAAAGATTAATGAATCTCCTCAGTTTGTAGTTTAATCTGCTTACTTGTCGTGTTTTATTCTCCTATTACCATTATATTGACAGTTGTCTCCACCTTAAACCGACATCATATGTGTATTTTAAGTTGAGGGAAGCAGAAAAAGTTCTCGGTCTAAAACGTGATGGAAGTGCCGCAGGAATCTCAGCTGACAATTTAGGGGCCCAAGCAGTTACTTTGGACAAACCACTACCAAAAAAGCACACAGGGGTAGGCATCCTTGGCCACTCCAGCTGTGGAGAAACTACAAATCCCATGAGGCATTTCAAGACTCTGGCAGACACAAACATGAATCCCAGAAGCTGAGGCATGATGGGATTTGTAGTTTCACCACAGCTAGAGATCCAAGTTTGCCTACCCCGGCGCTAGATGATGGTGGACAACCTACAGCCAGGAAATGAGGCAGGTTCCACCTGACTTGTTGCTGCTTCTAATGCATATTGTGTAAAGCTCGCAGTGTGTAGATAGATCAGGGTAAGCAATTTCAGAACAAGAGAGGAGTCTGAAGAACTGTTCAAGACTGAAGGGAAGGCTGGAGGTCAGCTGTATTACCTCTCGTGTTTCGGGACTATTTGTTTGTTTTCCTAAAATAAAGTTTTGTTAGAGAGGAAGAAATGTCTTGTAGGATCTTCTGAACTCCATCCTATGTCTGTTCTGTGACTACTACAAGTCCCTATATGTGTGCCATGACCATGGAGGGAGCACGGCCTTTATATGTAATAAGAAATAAATCTGCTCACCCATACATATATCACTACAATCTCTACATAGGAAGAAAGCTTAGAAGACACATTGATGACACTGATCACCTTCTCACGTCTAAAACTCTTAAAAAAATTAGAGTTCTTCTTCAGTAATAAGAACTTACTCTGCCATTGGATTTGACCTGGATGGGCTCGGCATTGGAGGAAAAGTCAAATTCACTCGGGACCACACGATGTGAAGATCTGGATGGAAGACAAACATGGCAGGTCATTGGGAAACGGTTCGGTGTCATGGTAACTCTGTTTTTTAAGCTCAACCTTATTCTCTGGATGGACAGTTGGATAAATGTTTCTATATTTAGAATGGATCTGGTCTATAAACCAGAGGCTCTGGATGGACAGTTGGATAAATGGTTCTATATTTAGAAGGTATCCGGTTATAAACCAGAAGCTCTGGATGGACAGTTGGATAAATGGTTCTATATTTAGATAGTATTCAGTTTATAAACCAGAAGCTCTGGA